>NW_024582961.1:94361-118916 GCF_018398535.1 Haplochromis burtoni | reverse complement strand
CACACACACACACACACACACACACACACACACACACACACACACACACAACAAAACAGAATCGCACACTAACATACACATCACCTCAACACAGGTGCAATACTTTGAGCAACTTTCACATCTGTGTAAACCATGTACATCTGTATAGTTGGTATTTGGTTGAACATCTGATGCTTAATGACTGTGAAGATTCTGATTCTCATTTGAATGTCCCTCCGTGCTGCTTCACAGGCACTGACTGTTATCCACTCTGTACTGTCTGGCAGCAACAACACCACAGCAAACATAAAGGGAAAACTGAGCAATTTACAACAACTGGCTTCCATCAACAGAACCATGTCCTCCACATCTATCTCAACATCAGCTGTCTTTCATGCTGTCGAATGCTCTTCACTCAACATGAAAACGCTACTAATCTGTGATATTCTTACTGACTTCCTTCGCCCATCAGAGACATGGCAAAATCAGCAAGACTTTATGTCACTCACCAAGTCAGTCCCCGGGATTTGTGTACATTAAGAAAAGTTTGCTCTAATCTGCCACAAACCAAGCTGACTTCCTTCACCCAGTGTCACCTCTTTTCAGTGCCTTGATGTCACTCTGGCTGGGTCAACACAGCTCACGGTTCTCCTCATCTACTCCCCTAAAGCCTGTCCTAGCTTCATGTCGGAGTGGTTGTTGGGATTTGTTTTTATCTTTAAGGCTAATGTCTTATTATTAGCATCACATATTTGTTTTTTATACTTTATTGCACACAGTTAAGCATGTAGAGTAGTATTAGAAGTAGATTGCTATACTCAGATACCGCACAGATTATCGCACATAATAAAAAGCATTTACTACTAGGGCATGGCAGCCCTTTGTCTCTGAGGCAGAGAGGGGAGGTCCATGGCGCCATGTGAAGCTCATCTCAAATTCTAACCTTTTTGATAATAAATTGTAAGAACTCATAATTGGAGCATATTTGTCTTCTGCATTGTCTGAGGATCCCATCTTGAATTCCAGTACATTGGTGTCTGCAGGCACAGGTCTCTCTGTCTTGATGCAGCATTTTATGCAGGTTGTCTGGATTTTGACAGCACCATTGCAGCACCTTGATTCTTTCTTTTGATCCATCCAGATTTGCGGTGAGCTTGGGTTCATTGTTCATTGTTGTTTCATAACCAAGTTTCAGCCGATCTCTAGCTGTCAGGCAGATGGCCTCACGTTTGACTATAGAAGGAGTTTGTGGTCATGTCAGTGACTGCAGATGGTTTTCACCCACTATGGACAAAAACCCGACACCATGCACCATGGTGGAGGGGTAATAATTCAGGCTTGTTTCACACCCAAGCATACCACGTCGGCATAAACATCTCCACTTTGTTGCTCAGATGTGGTTTGTTCAGATGCAATATGAATATGAAATATGACTAGGTTATGGGGTAGAAGTAGTTTTAATCTTTTGTTCTGTCTTTTATTGGTTTGGTTTTTTAGTATGCTTTTATTTTGAAGGTTTTTTTTTTTACTTCCTACCCACACTGAAATTCTCCACACCTGCTCACACTGCACAAAAGATGGGAGGTGAGAGTAATCAAGAGGAGTAACAGAGCAAGTCCAGAAGTGGCACCAGCATGAAGACAGCAGAGCTTCAGCAGAAGTTGGACAGACGCTAAGGATACTGGCCCTGAGAGTGTCTGCAGAGCTGTTGCTGGATATGGCAGGATTGCCTTTCTCAGCAACACACAGCCAGTGCAAAAGAGAGATTTCTGTGATGGCTTGTGCTACAACATCCATGTCAATAGAAAATTGTACTTAGTCGTCAGTATAATCTTTTAATAATATAAGTTTACATATGGTAGTGATAGGATGTGCGATCCTTAATAGTCTGCAAAGGCTTTGTGTGCATTCCAGAGTGCTCTGGCATTCACACCCACATCCTGGGAGCATGGGAAAGGTCGTACCTTCTTTTATTGTTTTACGGTAGGATAAACGTAGCTATGTCAGTTTTAATCTAAGTGCCTTTTTTACATTTAGATGAACTGTTGGACTTTCCAGACCAGCAGGTTTAGTGAAGTCGTTTATGGGGTCACACTCTGACACACGCGCGCACACACACACATACATATACACCTCCACATTCCAATGTAAGTAACAAACACCCACTGATGTATAAATAAAGACCAGGGCAGTCTCAGAGCTGCGAGTCCCTGAGCCCTCACTCTCGTGCGAGAGCTCAGAGCTGCCCTTGCTAAGCAACAAGTAAAACTGTGTGTTTCTCCTCTCTGATTCTCAGCTGAAGAAGAGTTTTAGAATACATCTCTTAACAATCCATTTCAAGACTGTTGTCATTAATTGGAGATTATGTATTGTAATTTCAGGAGCAGGACCACGCCTCCAAACATGCTCCTTCCGGTTGTCATCTATATAGTTTCCCCCAGTTCTGCCAGCTGCTCATTCTCGTTTACGTGCCCCACCCTCCCTCCCTCCTTGTTCTCAATTCTTTAACTTCTTCATTTCTATTTAGTGGATGGGGATCGGCCAGGCCCGGGAGCCATCGCCAGTCCCCTTCGAGGCCTTCCCCTTCGAGGCCTTCCCCTTCCCTACGTTCTATCTCCAGAGAAGAAGAGAAGAAAAATGAGACTGGATGTGTTCAACAGAAAACAGAAAACAAAGCTACAACGGATAGAGCAAATAAAGCTATCTGCAGAAGGCATTCCCCCGAGATGAATATATCAAAGTTTTTCTCTAGCGAACTGTTGTAATATATGTCGGACCTACTTGTTTTTCTGTTGCATGTTGATTTGGCCTCTTACTCTGACTATCATACTTAAATTAATGTATGTAAAAGATATCTTCTTAATCTGTTCAACCCCACTTTATCCTACTTGGTAAAATTATTAACCAAAACGTTTCTGCACAATTGGTTCTAAGTTTAGTACAAGCTAGTAGTGGTATCATGTACTGTAGTAATATACTGTAGGAATAGAATGATTGACAAAAATGCGGTTTATATCTTAACACCTCTCTTAATATACTTCTTTTGTGTTTTCACCAGTCAACCAAGCGATTATCCCCGAGATAACAGCAAGAATCCTACTGCAGACCAAACGTCCACCGCACAGCATTTGAAGAACTCCACCAATGAAGAACCTGGAAATGATGTCCAGCTTGTTCTCCGTGAGAATGTTCTATTATGTAGGACCGAAACACGTGGTAAACGCCTCCAATCTCTTGAGCAAGAATGCCAAGCTCTGAGGACTGAAAATGTGTTGCTGAAAGAAAAAACGAATAACACTACACTGAATGAAATGAGCTTCCATAATGGTGATAAAAGGATTGATATTCTTACTGGTTTACCAACATATACAATTCTCAAGACAGATTGTCATTTTGTGGCTCCTTTTCTCAAACTTAAATCTTTTTTAATATGTTTTCAGCAGTACATGGTAACGTTAATGAAGCTTAGAATGAACTTGTCCTTTGACGTTTTGGCTTTTTATTTCAAAATTGACTCAAGCACTGTTTCAAAGCTTTTCAAACACAGTATCAGTGTGATGCATTGTAGACGGGTGCCAAGTCTAGTGTTGTGTCCTGACAGAGAATCCCTAAGACAATCTCTACCATATGCATTTTGGAACAGCAGATGTCTAGCTTCTCTCAGGATACATATAAAAGAGTAATAGTTCTCTGTTAAAAGTACACGATCGTGCAAAGCACTGTCCCATAACTTTCACAGACATGGACAGAGAAAATGATGTGAACTATCTTGACAAGATGGTGAGTGTATGTTGTGTGCTTACAAATGTATCTGAATCTGTGGTGCCCTTCCAGTGATGTAAATGAAAATGATGTGACTGATGTGCTCAACCAACAAATACACATTATTAACTCTCACTTTTAGATTGCTTATTGTGACTTGACCTTTGAAGGGAAAGCTTTCTTACTTGTCCTACAAATATCAGAACAAGAGAATGGCAGATGTCACCTGGGCTCACTATTTTCTGATCCTCTTCTTTTTTTCCACTGGTTTGCTGCCATGTGCTGAACAACACAGCTGACACATGTGAGCAGCTCTCACCAAGGCCAGCTGTGCAGTTGCAGTGTGCTCCCAAGACATCCCCGTCTTTTCTCACTACTACCCATGGCTTTAACTGCGGGTCATTGAGCCTTTGGGAATGTTGAACCTATAAGTACAATTACAAATGTTAACAATGTTGGTTAAGTACATCAAAAACACAAAATAGCTACTGACAACCAGACGCGTTTTATCCAAGCTAATGTAAACAAACGACAACGTGGACCACGCTAACAATGCTAACGTTACACCGCCTGGGATAATATGACACTTTCCTTTCTAGTGATGATGCAGAAATTGTTTTGCTTGAAGATTCCACAGCTGAATGTTTGTTACAAAGCCAGATTGAGTCCATTTGTAACCCTCCAGGCTTTTGTAAGCTTTTAAAGAATCCCCCGAGTAGGACGAAGGGAAGTTTATAAGGTAGTTATAGTTATATATATAGGGGCGATCGTGGCTCAGGGGGTTGGGAAGAGTATCTGTAACTGGAAGGTCGCTGGTTTGATCCCTGGGCTCTCTGTCCTGGTCGTTGTGTCCTTGGGCAAGACACTTTACCCTACTGGTGTTGGCCAGAGAGGCCGATGGCGTGATATGGCAGCCTTGCCTCTGTCAGTCTGCCCCAGGGCAGCCGTAGCTACAACCGTAGCTGCCTCCACCAGTGTGTGAATGCGAGAGTGAATGAATAGTGGCATTGTAAAGCGCTTCGGGTGCCTTGAAAAGCACTATATAAATCCAATCCATTATTGTTATTATATATGTGCGGATAGCATAGATCTGGGACGTCTTCTTCCGCTGAAATACTTTTGAAAAGCACGCTACGAGCATTCAGTAATATTTAACCTATTTATTTTTTTGATATGCAGCTTGATGTCATGCGAATTAAAGTGAGATGAATACTCCGATGGCTTAAAAGTTTCTGCAGTGCCACTTACAGTGGTGCTGTTCATGTTGCTCCCAAAATGGTCACCTGACAACTGGTAGTCATGTGGGATCCGGAGCTTATTTAGGTTCCTGCAACTGGTCCGTCGGGTTATTGTCTCCCCAGAAACACTTCTGCTGTGTTTTTTCCTATTTGTGTTTTCATTTTTTTCTATTTGTGTTTTCATTTTTTCTATTTGTGTTTTCATTTTTTCTATTTGTGTTTTTGTTTTTCCTATTTCTGTTGTGTTTTGTGTCCTTTGGCAGCATTTTTCTTAAGTTCGCAGTCCGTTTGGCCTCTGAGGGCCACCGTACATTAGCCCCATTTCTTTATTTTTCATCTGCCCCCCCTCCCCAATGGAAAAAAGGGACCTCCCTCTTCCTTCTCCCTTGTTACGACTACATGCAATCATCATCTCCAAGCACTGCGCTCTGAACTTCATCAACAAACAGGAATGACTGGTTTCACTTCACCAGGTAAAGGTATCATATAAATGAATGCATCCAATTTCCAGCGTGTGAGGAGGTTAAATGGTAACTTTGTCTATGTTGTCACAGAAGGAAACCCTTAATGTGCAGTGATGTCATACATCCCACCCAGACCAACAGAAGAATTTAATATAATGAAAAAATGTGTTTAATATTCTCTCGGCCTCTTTTCAGTGTTTTCAAAATTGAGGGAATACACTAAGCAGCCAAGCATGAAACCCAAATGCAATATCGACTTGTGTCTGCAATTTGTCAGATCTGTAAAATATATGGCAGCATGGAAATATCCCACACCACCATTTATGGGGCTTTCATAAAACATATTCTTTGGTAATAGTGTTCTGCAGACAGCCTCATGTATTATTGAACGCTCTCATTTTCATTCAAACAACCTGTAAATCTTTCATGTAGGCAAACACACTGTCATAAATACACATCCACACATGTACAAAAGCCTTTAAAACATTTTTGTGAGAAAACGAGTTAGCTTGTCCTTTGCAGACAATTTTACCTGACCTGTTGTGGCAAGTCAGGGAAAACACAAGCTTTTATTCATCTGAGACTGTTTATTCAAACCTGAGTTTGAGTTTCGCATGCCCACCTACTTTTGGTTTTCATCTTTGCACCAGTGTCTGGTGGCTGCTGCTCGTAAAATAATCCCATCAGCTTAGTTTGAAAGTGGCTGAAACTGAACTGCAAATTGCTTTTCCCAGACTAAAGGCTGTCAGGGAGAGTGGGGCCATGAACAGCGAACTATTCCAGTGACACCCCACTGTAGTGGTGCCAAAGAGCAGGAAGGAACTGTTCTAATTGTCCCTGATTACTCATATCACGAATGCTCACGAGGTCGCTGCAGAATTATGCAGGTTAGGGGTCGATTTGTGATGAGGTAACATTCAGCTCTTTTTTTGGAACTTTGACACTGGAAACATCATTTGATTCATCTTCTAGTTTACAAAAACGTGTCCTATTTAGTAAACATAGACACCTTTTTTAAAAGTCCTTAAAACCCAGATGAGTCACACTGCAGACCTGGTGCATATTAAGATATTTTTAAATAAAACTGAATTGAAAGTCAGTCACCTGATTTTAACCCAACTGAGCATTTCACTTTTTGAAGACTAAATTTCGGGCAGAAAGGCCCACAAGCTGCAGTAAAGGCCTGGCAGAGCATTAAAAAGGAGGACACTCAGCATCTGGTGCTATCCATGAGTTCAGGCTGTCAAAGGGTTTTCCACCAAGTATTAGAAATTACCATTTTATTTTCAGTTATTGAAATTGGCCAGTTACTTAAGAGCCCCTGAAATGAAGGGATTATGTTAAAAATGTTTTAGTTCCTCATTTTGTTATGCAGGCTTTTTGTTCAACCATCTGAATTAAAGTTGAAAGTCTGCACTCCAACTGCACCTGAGCTCTTTCATTTTAAAATTCATTGTGGTGATGTAGAGAGCCAAAATTAGGAAAAGGTTGTCTCTGTCCAAATATTTATGGACCTAACCGTATGTAAAGTATATATATATATTATATATGTCTCTTTGCAAAAGGAAAAGGAATACAGACAAAATTAGTTGACTTGACCAAATTAAAGGGACAACGGTGGTTATCAACTTTCTCTGATAACCCCGGCTCTCTGCTTCAGGATCTACATCTTTTACTCTTCTTCGCCTCCTCCAGTCACATGATTATCAGATGATGATGATAAAATGATGGTGGAAATCAACAAAGAACAAAAAATATATATAACTGTCTTCAACAAGACATGAATCGTCAATCTGGTGACTTAGTGCACAGAGCGGTGAAGTTAACATCTTAATTAATTGCTGAATAAAGTAAAATAAAGTAAAATAGATTTTATTGATTAAACAGGTTTTGTTGGTCTGTGTTCGAGAAGCTGTGTAAATCCGTGTAAAGGAAACCTTTCTGTGTGCAACCCTCGCCCTGCTCTAACTTCACAGCTTGGTTTCAGCAGCCTCCACACATAAAAGGTGTATGTTGTAAAAGAAAGTCAATGAAAACACGGCACTTCCATTTTAAACTGAACCTCTGAACATAACCTATCCTTACCAGGTTATCTGTTCAGCATCAGCCAGCCAGGCAAACAGAAAACTGGCTTTAGGCTCATCGGAGCTCATCGTGTTCAGTGGGACCCCCTCTCCTCTGCACACCTTTCACATGCAAATAAAATAAATGGATAAATTTCCACTGAAGATTGATGCACCTCTGTCTGACATGCCAAAGTGCTCTTGATTTAATTACGCTGCAAATATTAAATTATCTGTTCAAGTGCAGGTCTAATTATTTGGGATGCACTATTGACCCAGTTTGTAATTAACTTCAAACAGCAACATCTTGTTCTATTTATTAATTCATGAAGAACAGGCTCCTGCTAATGATTTGGTGCCTTGAAAATTAATTCCTGATTCCCAGTCGTCTCTGTCGTGGCCTGTGACAGAGCTGTTTTTGGGTTTTCTGTGTACTACATGCTGAGCGTAGCTCAAATATCTGTGTGCTGTGAAGTACCTGACAGGAAATGAATGTTTCATCTGTCTGCAGCTGAAAATATTTAAATGCTGCTGTCTTTTGTTCTCTCTGCGAGCTTCAGCTGAAAGTGTATCTCACAAATGTAATGTTTGTTGAGTATGAGTGTAAATTACTGAACTGCATCAGGAGGCCAAATCCTACAGGTTTCCAGAATAATGCAAAATACTGTGTTATTGCATTTCACTTTATTCCACTGCAGGTGCACCTGCACTACTATGCAACCGTCCATGAAGACAAAGAAACCTTATTAATTATTCTTAATAAGAAGTCAGTGGCCCAGCCAGCCTTCTTCCTGTACATACATACAGGAATATAATCAATTTAAATCATCTTTATAAATGGATTATATTTATGCATGTTTGAATAGTGTCAAATATTTTGGCTTCAGATGTGTTTTTGTTTATGCTTTGTTCCAGTTTCTTGGGGCACACTGTGGTTACAGACCTCTCCTCTCAGCTCACACCATAAAGCACCGTTCTCAAGCCTGTCCAGGTGAATCTATAGATTACCTGAACATAAGAGGCGCATACAGAGCTCCCTCGCGGCCTCGGTGTTTGGCAGACTTTTTGGTGCAATCTTGCATGTTTTTTTTTTTTTTACAGTGTATTGTGTTCTGCGTCCTGATTGACCATTGTCAGTCAATCCCGTGCTGTGTCTCCTGTACAGTACAGAGTGTGTTCAGCTTGTCACATTTACATAACTCTTCGATCACTAGCAGTGTGACTCTGAAGTGCTGCACTGTATGTTTGTACGTTTTCTCCCCAACGAACAACACTGTCGACAAAACGTCGTCACCTGCGGGTTCCTTTGGACTTGTTTTTCTATGAAGGTTTGAACTTGAGAGTTTAAACGAGAGAAAAGTGTGAAAATGTTCCTGCCTGTCTGAGAAACGAGTATAAAGTGTGCAGTGAGGGCTTTACAGCCTTAAAACATCTATAGTAATTGTAAAAAATAAAGTTGGCTACTTTGCGGATTTCACTTATCGCAGGTTGTTAACTCCCGCGACCACTGTAGAGTAAATAAATTATATCGTGCTTTCCTACTCTGAGCATTCAAAGCACTTTATACAACTTCACCGTTCACATACAAGCATTGTTTTATAAAAGTGCATTTTCTAACTAACATTCATACTCTGAGCCGCTTGGGGGAAGTGTTTTGGCCAAGATTTGAGCAGCAGGGATCAAATTAACAATTTTCCAATTAGCGGATGACCAGCGCTACCTCCTGGGCTGCAGCCACCTCTAGTTTTTCTGGTTCTATGTAGACGACCAGGAGATGAATCCGATTTTACAGTTTGCTGTCTACTGCTCCAAAACATACAGTTTCACTGGATCTGACGCTTGTGGAAGATGTTTGCCTTTCTGAGTACGGCCCTCAAAAAGGCGATAAAAGACATGGTCACATGACTGTTGGGTTTTCTCTGTATATATTATTGTAGGTCTACCTTACAATATGAAGCAACTTGAGGCAACTGTTGTTGTGATTTGGCGCTGTATGAATAAAACTGAATTGAATCAAATAATAATGATAACAAAACGATTACAGTGGTACTGTAAGTGCTCCAGCTCATCTAAAATCTGCAAACCATCAACCTCCACATGGATCCAACAATGGTGGCAGCCACTTTGTTTGTATATGAATATGTTTTTGTACACATCATCTTTTAACACCTGGCAATAAATCAGGATTACCCCGAGTCAGCTCTGGCCAACAGTCATGGAGACAGATCACAGTTTACCTCATCACGTAGGCTGGAAGCATCCACATCTATTTACTCTTGAAGAGGCTGTAAAACGTGGTGAAAGGAGCTGATACAGGCTGATGAGTCAGAGCAGCTCTCTGCTGTCCCACGACACGGACACCGAGGTGTTGAGAAGTGTCAGAAGTTTTCAGTTGGGAAATGTTTTTGCAGTAATGAGCCAGCATTACTTCTCACACTGTGAGAGTGAATGTAGTCAAACTGTTTATCAGAGGAAGAGTGTGACTCGACTTTAATGTTTCCTGGCGTAACGTTGTTGTTGCTGTCGGGAGGGTTGCATGTCAGATCTGCTCAAAACCACTAATTGCGACAATATCCAGAATAAATAAGCATGTTTATGCACATTTTCCTGTGTTAGAGCTTCTGTGGTTCAGAAGATGAAGATGAGCCGTGGTTGAGGAGGAAGATAAAGAAGAGGAGAAGAAGACAAATGCACAAATATTTAAATGTTAAATAGGCCTACAGAATTTACAAGTGCTGTCTGTGTTCTTTAAATTACAGCTAACTCATAATGTTCACTGTACAGTAATCTGTTTTAGCTATAGCTATATTTAGAGTTTTAATCAGATATTCCCTTTCTTGGGAATATTCTGATGTAATTCTACTGGGATAGAGGAAGTGAAGGAAGGAGGCCCCGACAGGCAACTCAAACCAGAGCGCAGTGCTGTTTCCATGTCGGCAGAGAAGCAGCTTTATTTACAAGGAAAATGTCTTTATGGAGATGGGCTAATATAAATTTAGATGGATCACACAGTTCAACATCCACAGCATCCTGGAATTAGCTACAACTGGGAACTTTTTATTTCTAATCCAGTTCAAGGAATCTTGGTTTTAAAATCATGAACAATCATCATATGAAGACCGGTTTGAATTCTTGTGAACATTTTTTCACAGGTCTTAAACCAGAAAAATCCCATTGAAAGAATTCCATTACAGCCAGTCACATACATTCGATTCACTGCTACTGAATAACTGAAGGTCTTAACACAGCTGTAAATATGTTTAAAGATTTCATAAGAATTGGCAGGTGCTGTCTTTTAAAAACCTAACAGTGTGAAGCAAATCAAACGCAGCTGAAATGTCAGAGTCTCGAGAATGTCAAGGTCTAATTTGTTCTATTTACTTTCACGGGTGTGCGATGAAAGCAGCAAAAACACTGTGTCACTGGAGATCAGAGTGTGCGCACAAACACACAATAGAGATATACACACCACGAGCAGCAGAGGTAGTCTGTTTATTCCTCTCTCAGAAAAGGTGCTTGTCAATAGAAATCAGATTGACTGGAACCACGGCGCTCAAAGCACTGCAAATAAGTGTGTGTGTGTGTGTGTGTGTGTGTGAGAGAGAGAGAGAGAGAGAGAGAGAGAGAGAGAGAGAGAGAGAGAGAGAGAGAGTGTGTGTGAGGCTGTTCACCATGTAAATAATTGATCAAAGTTACCTCACGTCTTCTGCTAGTTGCAGTATTCAGATCCTGGCTCATAAAATAATGACAGTATTAATCCCGGTATTAGTCTTAGAGTTTAGGCATGATCAGGCAAAGTAAAAAAAATAAAAGTGCAGGATATTGTTGCGGTTGCAGGGTGTGGGTTGTGGTGCAGCAGGTTCATGGGCAGTGCTAGGAGAAGTGGCCTGCTCTCTCTACAAGCAGCGGCACACTGGGCATCCACAGAGGTCTACCACTTCCACAGGTCACAGTCAGCAGTCTGAGGAGACCATCCCAGACCTCTAATCTGCCAGCTCCTGCCTCCAGCCCTTTACTGATATGTTCCCAAGATAGTGTGACACCTACATGTGTCACAGCTGTAGTCTTTAGTAAAACATTTAGTGATGTAAAAGACCTTGTTTCATTGTGGCATTGCACTTTTCAGTTGAAGTTATGAAGATGTAATTGGGTGGCATCACCACAAGGGGGAAGTAGCTGTGAGTGCAATAGGCCGTTGCAGCGCTCCCGTACCTCAGACGAGGAAGAGTCTGCAGCCCGAACAGCTCTCGTCTCCTGTCTCTACTGTTCTGTATAAAACAGGTCAGTAGTTGGAGTTAGCTAACTGCAATGCACATATAAACCAAGAAACCACGAATGTTGTAGAAAAGTGTCTTTCAAAGGTCAAGAGAAAGCGAGCGTTCCTGCCAGCTCAATGGAAGCTTCCAGCTGTAGTGTACAGAGGTAGCTGGCTTTATTACATGTGTTTTATTACGTGACAAATGTAGGCACACCTCCTCCATCCTGATGTTACTGTAAGGTTTGAGAAAGATGATTTCAACATAACCCAGGTCTCACTCATTATGTTGTTAAATGTACACAGTCTGATGTATACTGTTAACATTACTGCACAGGAAGATAGTTGATGCTGGACAGCAGCACACGTTAGCTACAGTTTACTGTAATTGAGGAGACTGGTGTAGATTTACACTTGTGAAAAAAACAAGTTAACCAAGTGGGGCTAACATGTGAACTCGACTGTGATGTTTTATTTGTTACAAGAGGAACGTGTGTGTAAATGAACAGAAGAGAATGGAGTGAAATTTAGTTTAATAAAGAGACGAGGAAGAGCCTGCAGACCGAACGCAGCTCGTGTCTCCTGTCTCTACTTTTCTGTATAAAACAGACCCACAGAAGGCCTAAAAACACTAGCAAAGAGAAACGACCCCCCACCAGGGTTTGGGTGTCCTCCCAATAGAAAATGCCCAAACATAAGGAGGCATCTTCATGTGATGTCATCTCGACTGGTGTTTTGTTATCAGACTGTTCCAGCCATGGTTTGGTTAACACTTATCGTTGCACCATGTGACCCACACAGCGTAGACACAGGTGAAGAAGGAGGAGGAGCTCTCCACTGATCACCACCAACTGCTGGATGAGCTAGAGGGGAAGGGTGCTCGATTATTGTGCCCATGCCTGTGTTATCTTCCACGCTCTCACCTTAGAAGCTGTGTGTGTAGGCTCGTTGTCTGTTCTGATGCTTTTCATGTTGCACGCAGCAGCCAGCAGTATTTTGGTGCTTTTAACATTTGGACAGCCCACGTTTAAAGTGCTGTTTAACCTTTCAAAATGCTGCCAAGGCTCTGAGCAACATTTGAATAATATTGTCGCTGCCAACATTTTCCCTTCTGTACAGTGAGAGGATTGGAGGCAGCTGACGATATACGGCTCTCTACATCAATAACCACTATGCGTCTATATTTAGGGTTCAAGGGAAAAAGTGTATATTTATTTTTAAAACAAATGTTTATTATTCCTTTTTATCACCCAGGCTCTAGAAAAACATGTCAGTTACTCCCCCCGTTTCCCTTCATATTAAAAACTCATAAGAGATGTTTAAACTGTAAAAGGCTGTTTAAGGAGGATCGAGATAAACTTTAGGCCCTGTGTATTTTCAGTCTCAGCCATTCCCCCAGGTCCTTCCTTTACTGCCTTTAAGAGAATACAAAACACTTCAATTATTCAAATCTTCAGAGAACAGGGAATAAAAACGAATACACAGATAAATAATCCTATGTATAAACAAACTCTGCACACATTAATTACAGATTTCAAAAGACTGAGAGGAGGCTGCAGCTCACTGAGAATAAAGCATCTACAGTGTTGTGTATTAGACTTGGAGCCAGGTCTTTGTCTCCTCTACCTACAATGGAGTAATAAGCCCACACAGGTAAACAATGCAACTCCCTTGATATGTTCGAGTGAAACATCTTCCTTTTTCCCTGCCTTTTGTCATTCTTCACTCAAATGTTTTAGTCATACGCAGACAGCTTTCATGGGAGGATGATGTTTACAAGTCGGAGCATCGAGGAAACGGTGACCTACTTTCTGGATCTGTGCTCTTTGTGTGCAGCAGTGACGGAGCCTTATTGCAAAATTGTTTACCTGCTGGTCAGCAGGAGCAGGGAAGTCCTCTGAAAAGTACAGACATACAGAGAAGGATCCCCACTGAGATGTTCACGTCTTGTACTGAAGGACGTGGACCCTGCTCAGTGAAATATGCAGGTCCTCCTGTGTGTCGCTCACCTAATAGATGGTGGTCTCCCAAAAACAGAATCTAAAAACAAAGTCCTTTAACTTAAAAGATATGTGTGTGTGTGTCATATGTTATTTATTTACTGTATTATTGTAGAGTTTACCTTACAGTATTTGTGCTTTGATGTGATTTGGCGCTGTGTAAATAAAACTGAATTGAAACTATGGAGTAAATTATGATACTTAATATCTCATTTGGCCCACAAAGGGAAATAAAATCCTTTATTCCTGTCGTTTCACCTATACTATTATATACCTATAATATATATATATATATATATACTATCATATTATACTATACTATATACTATATATATATATATATATACCAATATTATATATAGTACCTTTCTCAATTATAGAACTCTCTGCATTGAATCATATCTGTTATTAACCTCTGTCTCTCTTCCACAGCATGTCTTTATCCTGTCTTCCTTCTCTCACCCCAACCAATCACAGCAGATGGCCCCGCCCCTCCCTGAGCCTGGTTCTGCCGGAGGTTTCTTCCTGTTAAAAGGGAGTTTTTCCTTCCCACTGTCGCCAAAGTGCTTGCTCATAGGGGGTCATATGATTGTTGGGTTTTTCTCTGTATCTATTATTGTAGGATCTACTGTACAATATAAAGCGCCTTGAGGCGACTGTTGTTGTGATTTGGCTCTGTGTAAATAAAATTGAATTGAAAATGAATTGAATTGAATTAAAATGGTAAAAACATGTTTTGATACTCATGAGTCTTTTTTGTTTAACTGTTATGGACTAACAGACTGACGGGCTGGTGAAAAGTTAACACAGGTTGATTCACAGGAGTTTGACCTGATGAGGAGCAGCTGAGTTAATCAGCTGATGACAGGAAGGTGGCGAGCTCAGAGGAACCTCCTCTGACAGAAGCAAACAAACACGCCTATAAACATAAATGCAAACATGGAGGGCAGGCTGGGCAGAGATGAGGTATTCACATTCATATCCAAAATCTGATATCAACAGAATAATAAAACTGCTCTTTCAGTTGGAATTATTTCAAATGTAATGACTCACACTCTGTACTCTTCATCTTTTCTATTGTAATCTAATGCACTTTATTTATAGCACTTTCAGACAGTATTTTATTGTTTAAGCTTCATGAACTTTATCTGCGTCACATCAACAGACCACAGAGAGTCAGCAGTGGACCTGATGCGCAGGTCTGTAGACTAGGACGGAAGCACAGCACAGGGAGAAGTGTTAGGTCTGTTGTACTGAATATACGGGTTAGGCATGAAACCATCTACAGCTCCTACTGCATGAGCTAAAACTGCTGTTAGAATGAAACCAACAGAGATGAGAGGACACAGTGAGAAGGACACCTCGAGTAATTTAAAGCATTAATGCTACTTTTAGCTGCTCCCCTCTCACACAGGATCTCCACTGCTTGTTTGATTTGTCAGAGTTTTACACAGGATGACACGCTGTGTTAATAACGACACTGTGAAGGCACACGTAGTCATCAAGGCAAAGGTAAGACTAACAGACAGAGTGAGCATGCCTGACCTTTGAGTCTCACTGTGTTTGGAAGCATGACCTGTGGGTGGTAGTGTTTGGTGGGGGTGCTGGGGGTATTGTCTCCTGTGTTGGATAAATGTCACAATGGTGAGTGCACAGAGAAACCAAAGGGACAAAGGCCCACTGGCACCCTTGGCTGGCTATAAACCTGCTGTGACACAAATCCTGTGTATTTACCATCTCTAACAAAATCCTCCCACGTGCTTTTAAGAGTGGTGAGAGCCGCTATCAGACATTTCATAGGCTTAGTAACGTCCACCTTTATGATGGAGCTGGACTGTGTCCTGTGTTCTTTTTTCAGTGTTCCTCCTGAGCAAGCGTGCCTGTGGGTTCACACTGCAGTAAAAGTCCACTCTGTGGGTTCACCAGACACACTGTTCTTGTCAGTAATTTGCTGCATTTTAAGAGGTGGTGGGTACCTTGATTTACAGCACAGTAATACAAGCTTCAGTGTACCTGCTGTTTATTCCTATCCATGCTGAATGAGAGGTTGATTAGGAATGCATGGCACCTACTGCAAAGCAGCCAAAGCATTGTTGATTCTGCTGACGGGGCAGGCTAGCTGCTTGGATGGCTGCAGAAATGAAGGAAGGCATCAAGGAAGAGAGATGAGGTGACGATGGGGGGTTAGGGGCTGGGGCTTTCTGTATGTAGTGGCAGCTAAGTTCTTGATTTAAACAAGGAAAAGAGTCTAAGCCTTTTATATTATACTAAGATATTAATAACAAAGGTATTTGAAAGTGACACGACCTGGAGGTTCAGCTGGTCGCTGATCAGCTGTTTCTCTCTATCTCTCTAGTTCGCTCTCTCTCTCTCGACAGGGCTGAACTCATTATGGGTTCACGCCCTTGGCCCACGCCCTCGGAGGAGGAAACACCTGTGCCTCATCAGTGTGGATGGCATTTAAGCCAGGAAGCAACGGCTGTTCTTCGCTGGATCGTTGTGAGAATCGCGTCAGTGAAAGTCAAGCGTCCAGCAAGTGTTTTTCCATGTAGTTGTGTGTTTGGAATCTAACGAGCGTTTCTTTGTGTGCAGACCCTCTGGACTGTTTTCCCTGGTGTTCCCTGAGTGACGAGTGTTCGAGTGGATTCGTGTTTGGATTGTTTGGAGAGAGACGAGAGTGTTCACCTGGATTTCCCCCGGAGCCCTGCGCCTCTCACCTTTTGTAGATAGCACTGCCCCGCACCCTTTGTATATACACTCATTGGACATTGTTCATTAATAAATTCTCTTGTGTGCATCAATCCCCAGAGTCCAGCGCGTGAGTCCACCTTGTACGCCGTGACAGAAAGCATTACTCACACTCTTCAATAATGACACTCAGCTGTGCAGCACCTCACAATGTACGCTATACGCCAGACAGACAACAAGAAGAAAAACACTTAAAATGTTCAATATGAAACCACGGTGCTACAAAAGATGTTGATGTGTTACTAAAATATGACAAAAACAGTCATTTTCTTCTGCTTCTCTGAAATCAGCCCAGACCTCCCTTTCTCCACCTCCTTCAAAATCTGATAGATGTAATGTCTCTAGCATGTCCTGGGTCTATGATGAGGCCTCCTCTCGATAGAGAAAGGCCAGTCGGAGCACCTTAACAGGAGGAGACGGCCTCAACTGGCTCCTGTCGATGTGGAGGAGTAGCCGCTCTACTCTGAGCCCCCCTGAATGACTCAAATTCCCATCCTAGTGCTAAGGGAGAGCTCAGCCACCATTCAACAAAAGCTAACTTAAAAGAATGAACAATAATAGCTTAAAATAGATGCTCCAACTGGTGGCTCATGGCTGCATACCATTTCTTTGTACTTCAAAGAGTCATGTAATTCAGCTGGAAGTCTGTCCAAACCCGACATTTCCTGTTCCTGTTTGTGCTGATGTCAGAACTAGTCTGTATCTGTCAATGGAAAATTGTACCTATTAGTCAGTATAATCTTTCAGTGATATAAGTTCGCATATGGTAGAATACTGCATGTAGTTATTTGTATTAGGAAATATTTAACCATGTATGCTTAGAGGCGTATAATCAATTGTGTAGTGACACGATGTGTGATCTCTAGCAGGCTGCAAAAGGCTTGGTGTGCACTCCAGGAATGCACCCCCACATCCTGGGAGCATGGGAAGAGCTCGTACCTTGTTTTATTGTTTTAACGTAGCTATGTCTGTTTTAGTCTAAGTGCCTTTTGTTTAGATGAACTGCTGGACTTCCTCACTGTGTTATCTAGGGTGAACCATCTAGGGTGACGGGGACTACCCTCTTTATGACCAAGGATGTTCCTTTTGTGCTGTTATATGACCCTTTGATCAGCAGGACGCCACACACACACACACAAACACCCACTGAAGTATAAATAAAGACCGGGGCAGTTTCTCAGCGCGAGTCTCTCAGTGCTGGAGGCTGCCCTTGCTAGCAAGAAGTTCTGTGTGTTTCTCTTCTCTGAGTCTTTACTGAAGAAGTGTTTTAGAGTATATTTCTTAACAGTATCCCAATTCAGGATCTGCAGCCTTAAATTACGCAGCCTTCACGGTCCTCAAGGGTCGCGTACTCAAAGACCGCTAAGGCCGGTGGAGGCTAGGCCGGACGTCTAGGCTCCGTCGCTCTGCCCTGGTTGCCTAGCAACCATGATACCAACCACTGGAAACGTGTCATACAGCTTTGTTTTACTGAAATGAAGGAGAACATATTTTGTTCATTTGTTTCTACACGAGCTCTGTGTGATTTGATAAGTATCTGAGGCTGAGACCACAGGACTGTAAAACATGATTGTTGGGCTTCATTTCTGTACTGAACAGTCATTTAAGATTAGCTAGTAAATAACAAATAGCTAATGTTGTTCATGAACAATATTATATTATTATACATTATATTATACGTATTATACATAAGAGACAAAGATTGTTCGTTTAATATGTTGGCATTACTAAATTTGGCTCAATGCTTACAAATATGTGTAAAAAGCAAATGTATGAGCTGTGATAACTGTGTCTGATAGAATGAAGAGTAGACTGATATATGAAATATTCCTTTAGTGGGTGAAAAAATCAGACCATGTCATAACTGCTGTAAGTCATACAGAATAGATATCAGAGCCTTAAACAGGCTGACGTCTGCTAAATGGGTCAAACTGGGCAGAAAGTCTACAAACACATAACATCCTTATAGAATATGATGTAACACTATAGATCAACTTACCTCAGAATATATAAAGCATGTAAACAATCACAGCAATATGATGCAACAAACACAGCAGTGCTACTGATCCAAAATACTCAAAACTTCATAGAACTGAAACCAACATTTATTTTTAGCTCCGTTCTGCTGCTGATTCGGTCGCGAACGAAATGGCTCTTAGAGCCTGTTCTTTGACGTGAACGACGCCAGCCGGCTGCTTATCACGAGCCGTAGGTTGTTTTTTTTTTTTTCTCTCTCTCTCTCTCGCACTTTTTTCCACTTCACTGTACGCGAGCTTTGTGCTTTGCGCTGAGCAGAGGGGGGAGGGGCGGTAGTTACACTCAGTAGCACAGGAACAGAGCGGGAAGGAGAGAGAGAGGCAGGGACAACAACGTCACATTAGAAAGGTATAGTAATCATCCACAACTATTTTCAGTTGCAGATGATAAAGGATTCAGAAAGTTTATTCATGCAGGTCCATATGACAGAGAATGTGCATCTTCTTTTTGTTTTCATATTTTAATTTATATTTAATTGTGTTGTGGTTTGCAGTGTTTTGTGTTGTTTCACTTTAAATTTGTTTAAAAGGAAAAAGCTGAAAATTTAAATAGTTAAAAGTTGAACTGTAAATAGTTGGTTTTTGTATTATATGATTTATTTATTACATTTTATGTGGAGTGAATAAATAAAAGTATATTTACGGTGGCCCCTAGAGACAAAATACATAAAAACTCCAAAACACGTAAAAACTCAGAAGCACGTACAAAACACAACAGAAGTGCTCCAGGATGCTAGGGCGCAGTGTTGAGCTTTTGTTACCTCGTGGCTACACAAGCCAGGAAGTACCAACGACCGGATTTGGTGTGTGGTAGTAACAGGTAAATGAACATTTTTTTTAAATTATTTGAATATATATGAGTGCTTGTGTATAAATACACAAACAATACACATATGCTTTCAATTGTGTAATTTAAGTGATCTAGGTAGCTCTGTTTTGGAAGTTCAGTTAACGCTAGAAATGTGTTTTGGAGTTTGTACGTGTTTTGTCTCTAGGGGCCACCGACATATATTTATATATAAACATATATAAATAAAACCACTTTTTTTACATTAGTAATTCCTTTTGTGCATAATTTTATATTGTTGTTAATAATAAATTAATTAAAGCAACAAAACAACCTGAAGAGCCGGTTCGGAGCCGAAAGAGCCGGTTCTCTAAAAAGAGCCGGAAATCCCATCACTAGCTGATACATACTTTAGGTTTCTGAACATTAAACTTGTTGCTGCCTTTCATAGTGTGTAACTTGAAGGCCCTGAGTACTTTCTCCCACACTGAAAACACTGGGATGATCACATTATTTGAACATTACCTAATAAGACTGATTCAGCACAGACAGTTATGTTAAACTTTCCTAGCAGTCCTTCACAAACAGGGAACAGTCTGTCTATTCTCTCCATCTGTCAGCTGCTGCTGGCTCTTCCTCCTCCTCTTCCTCACACACTGCTGAGTTTGTCCTGGTGGATCATCAGGGGCAAAGCCTCACAGATGATGTGCAGCAGTGGGTCCCTCAGTCTGTCCTCACTCTGGACACTTGCAGTCGTCACACATGGAAATCAAATGTGTGATAAGCTGCAGGATTCAAACACAAGTGTAACTTATAAAACATGTTCATACTTTTATTCCACAATCAGAGAGAAAGAAACAGAGAGAGAGTGCAGGACAGACAGACAGGTGACAGTCTCAGCTGTACACACTGCTACAAACAGGAGAGCAGATTTAGTGTTTGTGTTATTACGAGTGTAAACAAGAAGAGTTCCCAGATGGTCAGTGGACACATGTGTGACTGCTGTGATTAAAGCATCTTTCTTTCAGCTTAACGAGTGAACCGTCAGCTCGTTCAAACACACGTTAAAGTGCCGTTTGGCTCGACACCACCGAACAGAGGCAGCAATATAACACAGCTCACATTAACAGTGCAGTGAATCCTGCTTGTGCCGTGATGTTCAGGACTGCAAACCGAGCAGCATCACTGACTTTCAGCTTGTTGTGTTTGTGGATATATGACTGACTTTAATTATCCACAAAATCAT
Source organism: Haplochromis burtoni (assembly GCF_018398535.1). Classification (NCBI taxonomy): domain Eukaryota; kingdom Metazoa; phylum Chordata; class Actinopteri; order Cichliformes; family Cichlidae; genus Haplochromis; species Haplochromis burtoni. The sequence continues at coordinate 98,338 of NW_024582961.1, read as the reverse complement.
CACATTCTCTGTAAGATTAAGGTCGACTATATATTTTTTAAAGTAAAGGCTTTAAAACCAAGTTAACGCTGAAAGTACAAACGTCACATAACTTTAATAATGGATTGGATTTATATAGCGCTTTTCAAGGCACCCAAAGCGCTTTACAATGCCACTATTCATTCACTCTCACATTCACACACTGGTGGAGGCAGCTACAGTTGTAGCCACAGCTGCCCTGGGGCAGACTGACAGAAGCGAGGCTGCCATATCGCGCCATCGGCCCCTCTGGCCAACACCAGTAGGCGGTAGGGTGAAGTGTCTTGCCCAAGGACACAACGACCAGGACAGAGAGCCCGGGGATCGAACCAGCGACCTTCCGGTTACAAATATGCTTCCCAATCCCCTGAGCCAGGGTCGCCCCGGTTGCTGACATGTGGCCAACAGTAATGTTTTAATGTTCTTCATTATTAAACATTTGCACATAAATAAGTGACATCAAATTCAGTACTTACTTTTAAAAGTTTACTCTTCGGCCGCTCCTCTTCCGCCATTTTTCTTCGGCAACATTATCTACACCCACCACCGTGCTATGCATTCTGGGATATGTTGGGCCACGAAGTCTACACCGCCACATCCTTAAAATTCAGGGAAATGAAGGACGCATTTGAGGGCTGCATTTCGAGCAGCCTTTGAATTGGGACAGCCTTCGTCGAGTCGCTGTGACATAATCGGCCTTAAAATGCAGTCTTTAAGGCTGCAGACCCGGAATTGGGATACAGCCCTAGTCTGTAGTCCTTCAACAGGATGTGACAAATTCATGCCAGTAGTTTGCTGAAAGCTAACATGGTGACAGTAATTTTTACTGATTTTCATATGTTCACTCTTGCTGTTGCTAATCTCCAGATATACCACATCCCAAAGGTGCACAGAGCCCTGAGTTTCAGCTAAACTGTGGACATAAAAGTTTTCACATGGTAAGCGAAAGACCTCCATTCATTTGTATCAGGAAGCTTAACCAATGTACCAGCACCCTGAACTGTTAGCACAAGTCAAATGGACACTGGATGGATTCATGCTGCTGTTATAATAATAATAATAATGGATTGGATTTATATAGCGCTTTTCAAGGCACCCAAAGCGCTTTACAATGCCACTATTCATTCACTCTCACATTCATACACTGGTGGAGGCAAGCTACGGTTGTAACCACAGCTGCCCTGGGGCAGACTGACAGAAGCGAGGCTGCCTGTTAGATTCTGACCTGAACTTCAGCCTCAGCAGATCCATCAGGTGTTTTTCACTCCCTAATTATCCAGCTTGGGTGAGGCTATGCCTGCTGCAGCCAAGCATGTCAGGGCTGGATGTGTGTGCGTTTTTAGTGATTAGTTGTCTTTTTGTTTGGACCAGTCTGTTTGGCTTGTTTGTAACTATGAGTGTTTTCTTCATTTCTTTTCACACAGTCTAAATTAATTTCAGAGACATCCATTCAACACACGCAGCTCTGGATGTCTTTCGTTTGCAAAGGTGGTTAAATGGAGGAGCCTCTGTGCTAAAAGTCACTTTTTCAGAGGATGAACTACACGACTGAACCGAGGGGACCTGTCAGGCTTCTTTGGAAGTGCAGAATCAACAACAACTACAGGACAAAAGAGAGAGTTCGAAATAATAAAAAGTAACCTTTAGGTAAACGCCAAACAGCTTTGTCTTCTTGTCTTGAAGAGAAATCAGCATCATCTTCATGACCAGCGTGTGAGACATTGGTTCCCTACTCACAGCCACCCATCTGACAGGCCCACGCTGTTACAAAGCCCCTTTCCTGTGGTGTACCCAGACTTAAAGCCAAAGCTTTTACTGCTACGTTCAAATGTATTACACAGTAAAACTGGATTAGCAGGCTGTGTGACAAATCAGCATCTATGTGACAAACTTTGGCGAGAGAGGAGCAAGAGAAATCTGATTCTCTCTTTAAAAAGAGGCTGAAAATATAAGGCTATTAACCAGCACATATTTCTCCCATAAGCCTCTTAGGGTGCAAAAAGACACACCTAGGATGCCAGGCCGCTCCCTCGGAAACTAATCCTGAGCCATAACGTAATCTTGTGTTAGGTGATCAAACGTACGAGAGGAAAACCTGTGAGCAGGAATTGTAAGAGCAGCAAATCCGGGGAAACAAATCTTATTACGGTGAGAAACCTCTGACTTTACCTCGGCATCAACCATACTGACTTCTCAGGCTTCCCGTTGAAGAAGCTGTAACGTTGGTTTGCTGCTGCGTCTCCTGCTGTCATCGGCTGCAGTCAGCCTGTGCATTAGTTTGGTTTTTAGAAAGAGAAACCATCCCACTGCGGCTGAATTCGAACAGCAAATTAGTATTTGATTTGCACCCTGTGAATAAGCTGTTATGTTGTACTTTTCTCACCCAGTTCTGTACTTTCAAAGGAAAATAAATTATCATACACCAAAACACGGATCAGCTGGGTAGAATCAAATGGGTGTGTTGACACAGCAAGAGAGGAATTTCATATAATGATTGATATGAAAAAGGGGAGAAAACAACAGTAGCTTAAAAACAACAGTAAATAACAAGCTCAGGCTGAGCTTTCACCACCACTGATCAGAGTCATTTATATGGGCAGGCAGGGGTCGGCTATCATTTCCAACCATTCCTCTGGAGCGTTGTGTCTCTGACATCACATCCTATGGACTTGTTTAAACAAAGGTCCCTGCAGTGGCAGCCAGCTAGCTCATTACCATGATGGAGAAAGCACCGAGCTGCATGGCAAATATCAGGTGTCATCTTCACTAGATCAGACGTGAGCTGTGGAATGCCTTCCGGCCATAACAAAGCTACTGGCTGTGATATATATCTGTGGTTGTCTTAGCTCATTTTTGTGACACACACCCCACCCAGCCTTGGAATTTATTTTGCTTTATCCCGGGAGGATTTGCTCTAATAACAATCGTGTCAGCAAAGCGCCCAAAAACCAAAAGTGTAAGTGATGTTAACTCCACAGTTCCACAGTGCTTTGCTGCCACGGACATGCTATATGTGTTTTTAAACACAACTGCACGTCCTCATTTTGGATTCCAGCTTCAACAGATTTCCACCTCACTCACATGGAGTCTTACTGCCATACAGTACTGAAATCCTTCGAGCTTTTGACATGGATTCTTTATCTTGATTTATGTTGCAAGCTATCAATGTGGTGCATGTATAAGCATCAACATGAATAGAGTGACTATCACTAATAAAGACGGTTATTTTTAATTATTTTTTATACAGCGGTCCCTCGTTTATCGCTGGAGTTACGTTCTAAAAATGACGAAGTAGCCAGCTTTATATTTTTTACAATTATTATAGATGTTTTAAGGCTGTAAATCCCCTCACTACGCACTTTATACATGTTGACAGGCATGAATATTTTCACACTTTTCTCTCTTGTTTAAACTCTCAAAGTTCAAACCTTCGTAGAAAAGAAATCCAGTATTACAGAATGAAACCAAAGGCACCGCAGGTGACGACGTTTCATTGACAGTATTGCGTTTGTTGGAGAAAACAAACATACAGTGCAGCACTTCAGAGTCACAGTGCTAGCGATCAAAGATTTATGTAAATGTGACAGGCTGAAAGCATTCTGTCCTTTACAGGAGACACAGCATGGGATTGATTGACAATGGTCTACAGCCAATCAGGATGCAGATCACAATCCGCGAAACAGCGAGGCTGTGAAAGCTGAAGTGCATTTAGCCACTGTATACGTATTGACTCATAGACCCTTCATCTGTCATTCCACATATTAAACAATTATAATTTTGGTTATACCTTACAAAGTCAACTCTTTTGAGTCTCTTATGTACTATCTATTGATAAAAAATGTGCTGACATCAATTATGTTACATTGTCCCTACTGCATACACTGCCAGTCAAAAGTTTTGGAACAGCCCAATTTTGTCCAGTTATTTATTGCAATTTCAAGGTTCAAGGTTCAAGGTTC
>NW_024582961.1:65555-84027 GCF_018398535.1 Haplochromis burtoni | reverse complement strand
GTCAGTGCGCCCCAGGGTGGCTGTGGCTACAATGTAGCTGCCATCACCAGTGTGTGAATGTGTGTGTGAATGGGTGGATGACTGGATGTGTAAAGTGCTTTGGGGTCCTTAGGGACTAGTAAAGCGCTATACAAATACAGGCCATTTACCATTTGTTCGTAAGTAAACGGATATTAAGCAGGCCGAAGTTGACGGAAGTAGGGGAGACCGGGGATAGTTGTAACATTTTTGACATTTCTGTCTGTAAATTGGAGCTCTTTTAAGGTAGTGGATTCAAAATGTAATGCAAAGTATTTACATGTCTCTGGCTATTAAATAGTGCAGCTATTTTCTCTGCAGCACAATTACCCATTGCATGGTATGGTCTCAAACACAAAGAGTGAAATGTTACAATTAACCCCATAGTCTGGGTTAGTTGTAACATATCCTGGGGTGAAATGTAACACAATGAAATAAGGGTACTAACAAAACATTAACATGTAATCTTTGTTTATTCAACACATGAATGCACTTAGAGCCATTTATGTAGCTGTGTGTGTGTGTGTGGTTGTGTGTTGGGTTTGTGTGTTTGTGGTGGGTGGACAGAATGCAGAAATCTAGCTTTTGAACATATTCCAACCCCCCAAAAAAGACAAATTATGGAATTTTCTGCAACTGAATATTTCATTAATTTTGGTTGGTCTTCCTTGAGTTTGGCCTCATTGGCTCAGTGGGCATTATAACCTACAACTCTTGCACCAATTTTGAACATAACAATGAAGCTGAAAAAATGTAGTTGTTCACCAGCATCGCAATTCCATTACTTTTTATCATGGCTTACCTTGGTGTGGTTTGCAAAGTGCTTCAGAAAGATGAGGAAATCTGTTTCTTGCACCCATCCTGATTTATTTCCACTACCAGTACTTCCTACTGGTCCATCTCTGACACAGTGGTCTGCATAATGTATGTGTGGGAACACAAACAGTGGAGGAATTGTGTTGCCAATGGCATTAACCGCATATACAAAAGCGACCAGTGAACCTCTCTCTGCTGATGTCGTTGCCCCAACTTGTTTAATATAAGTTAAAGTAATAGTGTGGTAAGTTGTAACATCTGCATTATTGTTACAACTAACCCAGACTGTTGCTGTTACAACTGACCCAGACTCCTATAGCCATGAACTAGCTAACATTACAGCCAACGGCTAAAACATTAGCACTAAAGACCTACACAGAATATATCCCCATAGACATACAAATAACATAATTTAAGTTTGATGAGTTTAACTGCAAAGCAGATAATGCTATTAGAAATTGAAATAAAGTAGAAAAACTTACTTTTTGGCATACAAATTACTTTTTTTCGTGTTAAATTGTCTGTGTTTGACAAAATGTGCTGATTTTTCACATGTGATAGCAGAACTGAGTTGGGCATGCACAGGATGAGTCACATCATTTGAAACTTAGCCCTGATTGGAGAAATTGGAAGTGTTACAACTGACCCACGTTACAACTATCCCCGGTCTCCCCTACTGTCAGACTGGATGAGAGTGTTGGCCGACCTAGGCAGGTTGTGGTCAACAGACCTGCTGAGAGCAACCAGAGGTGGACCAGAAGGACTGAATTGGCTTGGAATTATCCTGATGGAAATACCGACGGGAGCCCCGATGTACGTACTTTCGATGAGGGAGGAAGGCAATGTCCGTGTGGAGATGAAGAGCAGCCAGCGGCGGAGCAGCCAGGGAGAAGCGGAGCCGGAGGAGCTCATCAGCTGTATACTGATGGAGCCCAGTGCCGAGTCGGTAGATCGATGACATAAAGATCCAGACCCACACAGACAGTGCATAGATCCTGAGAGGCCACATCACGGACAGGAACAACCGGACAGAGACACCGGTGGGCCGTAGAGACAGGAACAGGACAGGAATCCGCTAGCGACAGAGATAGCGGTGAGTAGCGGCAGAAGTCGCGCCAGCGTTCACTCAACTGGACATCGGAAATAAAACTTTTAACTATTTAAATTTTCAGCTTTTTCCTTTTAAACAAATTTAAAGTGAAACAACACAAAACACTGCAAACCACAACACAATTAAATATAAATTAAAATATGAAAACAAAAAGAAGATGCATATTCTCTGTCATATGGGCCTGCATGAATAAACTTTCTGAATCCTTTATCATCTGCAACTGAAAATAGTTGTGGATGATTACTATACCTTTCTAATGTGACGTTGTTGTCCCTGCCTCTCTCTCTCTCCCTCCCGCTCTGTTCCTGTGCTACTGAGTGTAACTACCGCCCCTCCCCCCTCTGCTCAGCGCAAAGCCAGTGTTGCCAACTTAGCGACTTTGTCGCTATATTTAGCGAGTTTTCAGACCCCTTAGCGACTTTTTTTCTAAAAACAACAAGCAGCGGGTGCTGTAACGCAGTCAGTTCTTCTTTTACTCTTATGCTGTTTTGTGGATCACAAGGTTTAAAACTACTTATAAACACACACACAAAGTAACTCCACCAGAGTGCCTATTTCGGGTCACTTTTGCCGGTCCAAGCCCGGGTAAAGGAGCAGGGTTGGAATTGTGACATTAAAAAAACAATAATTGCTAAAAGAAATTTAATTTGTAGTTCTAAATAAACTCTAAATGCATTTAGGACGTTTTTTACTCACTTTATGTCTCTTCCACGATGTTATTTCTCTCTCCAACAACATAGGTTACAATTAGATTAGCATGACCAATTATGCAAATTAGGCGATGACGTCATTTAGCGACTTCTAGCGACTTTTAGGACAGCCAATAGCGATTTTCCTTACTGAGGAGTTGGCAACACTGCGCAAAGCACAAGGCCCGCGTGCGGAGTGACGCGGAAAAAAGTGCGATAGAGAGAGAGAGAGAGAGAAAGAAAAAAAAAAGCCCACGGCTCGCGATGAGGAGCCGGCTCGCGTCGTTCACTTCAAAGATTCGGCTCTAAGAGCCGTTTCGTTCACGACCGACACATCACTATAGCCCACTATCCAACAGCTAAATAAACATATTCATGGCATGGCTTTATATCCTTCATCCGAAAGGAACAAAAAAAAGGCAGGTGAAAAAAAGGAAAAAAAAAGGCATTCCCATCTGTCTGAAACAATTTGTTTATGATTACAAACAATTGAAGCAGCATAGATGTGTCAAATGTCACTATTAGCAGTCTTTGACTCCATTCAGAGTTTATGTAAACAGAACTAACTTATCTGTTTTCAGTCCGCTGCTCTGGACTTAAATGATCTGATTCATAAGGGAAACATGCCAGGAACATAGCCCACCACCCACAGGAGGTGTCATAGAGGTCGGGTGCAATGTGTGTTGGGTGATGGTCAGGTTTAGAGGCCCTGGCGGTCCCCAGCAATCAAGACTTGCTTTCAGGACATGGAACATTGCCTTTCCAATCCATTATTATCCAATCCATTATTTCTGGTCAGGAAGAAGCTTGCAACAGTCCATGAGGTTGAGAGATACCGGCTAGATATAGTTGGCATCACCTCAACACACAGCTTGGACTCAGGAACCAGCTCTCGGAGAGGGGCTGGATTCTGTTTCCGTTTGGAGTTCCCCTTGGTGATAGGCCTGAAAGTGACTCTGACAAACCTTCAGGCCACTCAGGAGGGCGAAGCAGTGATTTCATACTTGCTGAACCTGTAATCTGGAACACAACCTGCTTCAGAGCTGGATAAGTTCCCCTCGTAAGAAGTGAACCACCTTTGTAATACAAAAAGCAGGATGAGAAAGTAGTGTCATCTTTACTTAAAAGGACAATAAAACACTTGTGTCATTATAATAAATTACTGATTACAGTAATTGCAATTTCAATATTGATATTGATATTAAGTATTTGGGAATCAGTTTGGTTATAAGAATGCAACACTAGTAATTAGGTTAATGTAAGCTCTGTGGTCTCATCCAAAGGTACAGCTCTTAAGTAGACACAGTGGTATGCATTCTGCTTTTCTATGCAGATTAACTGCATGGGTTTAAAGCCGAGGAACTACACTGCCATGGTTTGAATCATATGTATCAGAAATGGAGAGTCCTCTTCACACACTGAGGTTAATTATGGAGTTCCACAGGGTTCAGTGCCAGGACCAATTCTGTTTACATCATTCCATCATCTTAGAGGTGAGGCTGCCGGACACTGGCGCCACCGGGCCCTCTAACCACCACCAGTAGGCAACGGGTGAAGTGTCTTGCCCAAGGACACAATGAACAAGACTGTCCAATCCGGGGCTCGAACCGGCAACCTTCCGATCTCATCCAGGATCTCCTAACAGACCGTAAGTTTGACTTTTTCTGCTTGACTGAGACATGGCGACAGCCCAATGACTTTTTGCAACTCAACGACTCCACCCCTCCCCCGGGTTTGTTTACACCTGCCAACCTTGTGAGTCCGGTCGTGGTGGTGGCCTCGCGGTAATTTATCGCGAGAACTGGAAAGTCTCGCCGCTCTCTGTCCCTACGTACAGCTCCTTTGAATCTGTTGTTTGTCAACTTTCAGGACCTACTCCAACCGTCATAGCTGTCATTTACCGCCCCCCAAAATTTAATTCTGTTGTTATAAGTGACTTTGCTGATCTGCTGACCAACCTAGCTACTGTTTCCCCTAATATAATATTGCTGGGTGACTTCAACGTCCTCGTGGATAACTGCGATCATCCTCTTACCAAGGACCTTTTATACTGCTTTGATAGCTTCAGCCTTAAACAATACATAAACTTCCCTACCCACACTAAGGGCCATACTTTGGACCTAGTCTGCTGTTCTGGACTTACCCCCTCCAACTGCACAGCTGACGAGCTGCTAATTTCGGATCATCTACTTCTCTCCTTTAATGTTCACATGACTTTCTCTATAATTAACAATCCCCGTATTATTTCTTTCCGGAATATTAAGAATATAAATCTTGATATCCTTTCTTCTGCTCTCTCTAGCTGCTTGTCTCATAACAATTTGGCTATTCAAGAGGATCTAGCATAGCCTCAGTAGTCTTTTGAATTGTCTTGCTCCACAAAAACCAGAACTGTACTCTTTTCCCGCTCTGCACCCTGGTAGACACCTGAACTCCGACTATTGAAAGCTAAAGGCCGACGGCTTGAACGTCTTTATAAGAAAACTGGCCTTACTATTCATAAGGATATGTTTAATAACCATATTCTGTTTTATCAGGAATGTATCAGTCAAACCAAATCTGCCTATTATTCTACCATTGTCTGTTCAAGTGAGAACTCCACCAAGACCCTATTCTCATTATTCAACTCCTTTAACAGGCCACCTGATTCTCTGCCCGCTCATCTCTAGTCATCTAACTTCTGCAACGCTCTAATGCTATTCTTCACTGGAAAAAAATCATAAAATACACTTAGACTTGGTCCCTAATGCTCAATGTAGCTCCTCTGTCTTAACTCCACCCCCTTCTCACTTCCTCTCTGTTTTTCAACTTCCGTCTTTAACTGATATCGCTGATCTCATCCACAAATCAAAGCCTTCTACCTGCCAGCTTGATCCTATCCCCACTGTCCTTGTCAAAGCCTGTTTACCTCCTCTCCTTTCCCTCATATCTGCTATTATTCACTCTTCACTCAGCACTGGAACTGTTCCTGCTTCTTTCAAAGTTGCCGCCATCACCCCAATCCTGAAAAAAACAGGTCTAGATCCCAACAACTTTAACAATTTCCGTCCTATCTCCAATCTACCATTCCTCTCAAAAATTCTTGAAAAAATAATTGCTTCACAAGTCCATCTACACCTCACTGATAATAACCTTTACGAACAGTTCCAGTCTGGTTTCTGTCCTCTGCATAGCACCGAAACTGCTCTTATAAAAACAACAAACGACCTTCTTATGGCAGCTGATTCTGGTCTCCTCTCCATCTGTCTGTGTAGGTTCTCAGTCATCCAGGTCATCGTAGTCAAAGGAGCTTGCAAAGAAAAGCGTCTGGACTTCTTTAAGTTGCTTGAAGACGTTTCACCTCTCATCCGAGAAGCTTCTTCAGTTCTAAGGTCAAATGGTGGAGAGTCCCAGATATAAACCTAGTGGGAGTAACCCCCCACAGAGGGACAAAAGGACCCCCTGATGATCCTCTAATCGCCTGAGCCAAGGTGTGAAACTGGGTGTGGGTCCCAATCAGCCAGAGGCTTGATGGCATTCCGGCACACCTGCGGCGCATCGGACGTCATCAGTGAGCGCTTTTATGGAGCTGAGTCACGGACGTATGGTGTCAGAGTATTGTCGCTGTCATAAGTGGTAACGTGTTGGTGCAAGCTGAATCTGTTGATTCCACGCTATTGAGCTGCATGTTTTGAGGATCCATCTCCTGCCTGCTTCTCCTTTTTTCTAGCCTGTCCCGCTGCCTGCTCGTCTGCCTAGTTTTCTTTGTGTTGGCTTCTTTGGATCCTGACGGAGAGTTACTTCATACCAGTCTGTGACCACCGCTACAGCTGTAGTTCTGTGTTTCAAGTAAGCTCTCCAACTCTCCCCGTCCACTTTAGTTTAACTCTCGGCTATCGACGTTACTCCGTAAACTTTGTTTGTCCCTCGTTTTCAGGTAGCTCCGGTGCGTCATCTGCCCACCCGCATACCTCGGCTCCGTCTCGTCTCTTCAGCTCTGCTCTCCTTGCACATTTTTACCTGTCACTGTATATAGCCCTTTCCCTTGTAATTATTTCCCCATCATTGTATATAAATCTGCATCACTGGGCCTGGGCCCCCTTTCCCTGGCGGGTCGCGGAGTATGGGGGTGCCTACTGGGGTCAGCGGGGGAGCTGGCCCCAGGGAGGGGTCACTTGCCCCTCCCTTCCTTCCCTCCCCATCTCCAGCTGCCTCCCTCTTCCCGCTCCTAACAGAATACTCCGACCATTCTGATGGATTCGGCAGAACGCACAGGTCCCGCTTCTGGCGAATTACTCCAGAAACACGAAGAGTCTTTGTCAAGCTTGTCTCGGCAGTTTAAGGAATCCGAGCAATGGGCGGGTCGGGTTAATGAGACCCTGACAGCCATTCAAGAGACTCTAGCTCGGTTAGTTCCTCCAACCGTTCCCACTGTTTCGTCCCCCCCACCCGTACCGTCCGTTCCGCAGAGTTCGGGCTCTGCTCGTGACCCCGCTCCCCTGGGTCTGGTGCCTTTCACGGGAGAGTTGGGCCGCTGCGGGGGTTTTTTGATTCAGGTTTCCCTGCTTTTTCAGCGGTTTCCCCAAGCGTTTTCTGATGATGCTTCTAAGATTTCGCATATTATCAGTGCCCTTCATGATCGTGCTTTGGACTGGGCCGAATCTTATCTCACTCTACATCCCCTAGAGACTGTCACGTATGTACAGTTCATTCGGGATTTTAAGGCTGTTTTTCATCACCCCTTGCGCTCTGACGAGGCTGCGCGACAGCTGCACGGGCTCCGACAAGGGAGCCAGTCGGTAGCGGAGTTCTCTATTGATTTCTGGGTTAAAGCCGCTGAGACGGGGTGGGGTGATGAAGCGTTATGCGGGGCTTTCATCATCGGGTTAAGCGATCGCATGAAAGATGAGCTCGCCACTCGTGACGAACCAGAGAGCTTTGAGGCTCTCATTAATCTGGCCATTCGTATTGACAATCGCCTTCGCGAGAGTGAGAGAGAGAGGGGAGGCCGGTCCCGTGTTGGGTGTGGAGAGCACGCTGCTGTGCGCGCAGTCTCCCGTCCCCCTCCTCCCGGTCCGGCCCGCGCATGGTCTCCTCCAGCGGACACTGCTGAAGAGCCTATGCAGTTCGGTCGTACGAGGCTTACTCCGGAGGAGCGTCGGAGGAGGTTTGAGGGGCGTTTGTGTTTGTATTGTGGCCAGTCGGGCCATTTTGTGTCCACCTGCCCGCTGCGGTCAAAAGGTGGTGCCCACCAGTAACTGTGGGGGTACTGGTGGGTAGCACTTCCTCTCTTTCCTGAGTTCCCCGCATGCAGCTTCCTGCTATCGTGAACAACACATCTGGTACTTTCTCTGCTAATGCACTGTTGGATTCTGGCGCTCAGCAGAACCTTATTGACAGCGGTCTCACGAGGCGTCTCGGTATTAAGACGCGGCTCCTGCAGGTACCCATCTCTGTTGTGGCTCTCACCGGACAGTTACTATCCTCAGTCACTCACGAGACTGAACTGGTTTCATTGGTTCTTTCTGGTAATCATCGCAAGCTTCTTCGGTTTTTTGTTTTTTCCTCCCCTGAGTCTCCCATTGTTTTAGGTTACCCATGGTTCAAGCGTCATAATCCTCATATTAATTGGTCCACCCGTCGCATTGAGAGTTGGAGTAGCCACTGCTTGTCTCACTGTCTACAGTCTGCTCTTCCGCCCTTGCCTGTCTGCTCGTCTAAGCTGGCACCTGAGGAGTTGTATCTCTCGTCTGTACCTGAACAGTATCATGATCTGGGGGCGGTTTTCAGTAAACGCTGTGCGCTCTCGCTTCCCCCCCATCGTCCTTACGATTGTAGCATTGAACTGTTGCCTGGAGCTCCATTGCCCACCAGCCGGCTGTATAACCTCTCTGGTCCGGAGAAGGCGGCCATGGAGAGGTATATTACGGAGTCACTGGAGGCGGGCTTGATTCGTCCGTCGTCTTCGCCGTTGGCGGCGGGTTTTTTCTTTGTGGACAAGAAAGATGGATCTCTCCGACCCTGCATTGATTTTCGGGGTCTTAATGACATAACTGTGAAGAACAAATACCCTCTTCCCCTGATATCTTCTGCTTTTGAACCTTTACAGGACGCGGTCATCTTCACGAAGCTGGATCTTCGCAATCTGGTGCGCATACGGCAGGGAGACGAGTGGAAAACGGCCTTTAACACTCCGCGTGGACATTATGAATATCTGGTAATGCCTTTCGGTCTGACGAATGCGCCAGCGGTGTTTCAAGCATTGATTAATGATGTGCTTCGGGACTTTTTGAATCGGTGTGTGTTCGTTTACTTGGATGACATTCTTGTTTTTTCACGGTCTTTTGAGGACCATGTTCAGCAGGTGCGCAGCGTTTTGCAGCGGCTTCTGGAAAACAAACTTTTTGTGAAAGCAGAAAAGTGTGAGTTTCATGCTAGTTCTGTGTCGTTCCTGTGCTATGTCCTTGCTAAGGGGCAAGTTAGGCCCGATCCTGGTAAAATCAGAGCGATCGCTGATTGGCCGACTCCTTCCTCGCGCAAACACTTGCAGAGGTTTCTGGGGTTTGCTAATTTTTATCGCCGGTTTATTAGGAACTACAGTCAGATCACTCTTCCGCTTACCCGGCTGACGCCCCCGGCTCGAGTTTTCAGTTGGTCGCCTGAGGCCGAGCAGGTGTTTACTCGGTTGAAGGAGTTGTTTTGCTCCGCGCCCATTCTCGTCCACCCTGATGGTTCCAGACAGTTTGTTGTGGAGGTGGATGCTTCTGATGCAGGTGCGGGAGTCGTGTTGTCGCAGCGCTCGCCCGATGATGGCCGTCTCCATCCGTGTGCGTTTTTTTCGCGGCGGTTTTCTCCAGCTGAGCAGAACTATGACGTGAGTAATTGTGAGCTGCTGGCGGTTAAGCTGGCTTTGGAAGAGTGGCGACATTGGTTAGAGGGGGCGGAACAGCCGTTTGTGATTTGGACGGACCATAAAAATCTCTCTTGCATTCGGAGTGCAAAGCGGCTCAACTCCAGGCAGGCCAGGTGGCAGCTGTTTTTTAGCCGGTTCCATTTTACTATCTCTTTTCGACCTGGTTCCCGCAATGCTAAGCTGACGCTTTTTCCCGTCAATTTTCTCCCGCATCTGAGTCTAAGGGGGTGGCCACTATCATCCCCTCGTCCATGTAATAATAATAATAATAATAAATTTTATTTATGAGCGCCTTTCAAGTCACCTAAGGACACTTTACAATAGGATAAAACACTTAGTAAAACAATAGCAGAATAAGAACAATAAAATAAAAGCACAAGATAAAATGAACAAACAGTGGATTCACAGTGAATATGCAGATTTGAACAGATGAGTTTTGAGCTGGGATTTAAACTGGGGGAGAGAACCAGTATTTCTTATTTCAGGGGGCAGAGAGTTCCACAGCCTGGGAGCAGAGCAGCTGAAAGCTCTGCTTCCCATGGTGGTGAGGCAGAAGGAAGGTACAGTAAGCTGGGTAGACGAAGAAGATCGAAGTGAACGGGCAGAACAAGTGGTGGTGAACAGGTCAGAAAGGTAAGAAGGAGCAAGGTTATGAAGGGCCTTGAAGGTGAGCAGAAGAAGTTTGAAAATTATCTGGAATTTCACAGGGAGCCAGTGAAGTTCCTGAAGAACAGGGGTGATGTGCTGGTAAGAGGGGGTTCTGGTGATAATGCGAGCAGCAGAGTTCTGAACCAGTTGAAGCTTATGGAGGGATTTTTGGGGGAGACCATGCAGAGAGAATTTTCTCCGTTTGAGGTATGTCTTGGATATCAGCTGCCATTGTTTCCTTCTCAGGAGGCGGAGATTGCGGTTCCGGCGGTGCAGGACCTTTTACGTCGCAGTCGGAGGATCTGGCGCCAAACTAAGGGAGCACCGCTCCGGACCGCAACTCAGACTCGCCGTGCTGCTGATCGGAGGAGAACGCCCGCGCCTCAATACACCGTGGGCCAACAGGTTTGGCTGTCCTCTGCAAATGTTCCTCTGAAGTGCGTGTCCCGAATGCTTGCTCCTCGCTTCCTGTGTCCTTTCACCATCCAACGCATCATCAATCCTGTTTCTGTGAGACTGCCACTGCCGGCCTCCATGAATGTTCATCCCACGTTTAATGTGTCTCAACTCAAGCCTGTCTCTCGCAGCCCGCTGTATCCACCCTTGGAACCTCCTCCGCCTGCCCGGATTGTGGACGGCGGCCCTGTCTACTCGGTCCTGCGGCTGCTGGATGTGCGCCATCGTGGCCGTGGTTTCCAGTTCCTGGTGGACTGGGAGGGGTATGGCCCGGAGGAGCGCTCCTGGGTCCCTGGGGCTTTTATTGTGGACCCGAGTCTTATTGCGGATTTTTACAGGAGGCATCCTGACAAGCCTGGAGGACCGCCGGGAGGCGTCCCTTGAGAGGGGATACTGTTAGGAGGTGGTGGGTAGTTGTATTGTTGTTTTTGGGTTTTGTTCCCCTTTTTGGCATAGGGTAGGCGGGGCGGGGCTTGATGGCATTCCGGCACACCTGCGGCGCATCGGACGTCATCAGTGAGCGCTTTTATGGAGCTGAGTCACGGACGTCTGGTGTCAGAGTATTGTCGCTGTCACAAGTGGTAACGTGTTGGTGCAAGCTGAATCTGCTGATTCCACGCTATTGAGCTGCATGTTTTGAGGATCCATCTACTAAATCCATCCGTGTAAGTTCTCCTAACAGGTAACATGCTGAATAGTGATGGGATTTCCGGCTCTTTTTAGAGAACTGGCTCTCACATATGCTTTCAATTGTGTAATTTAAGTGATCTTGGTAGCTCTGTTTTGGAAGTTCAGTTAACGCTAGAAATGTGCTTTGGAGTTTGTACGTGTTTTGTCTCTAGGGGCCACCACATATATTTATATATAAACATATATAAATAAAACCACTTTTTTTTACATTAGTAATTCCTTTTGTGCATAATTTTATATTGTTGTTAATAATAAATTAATTAAATCAACAAAACAAGCTAAAGAGCCGGTTCGGAGCCGAAAGAGCCGGTTCTCTAAAAAGAGCTGGAAATCCCATCACTAGAGGGCTAAAAACTAATGATCAAAGAACTGACGTCAGAGTCCATTGTTGGCCAGTGGTGCTAGTTTCAGTCATTATGCAGATGTACTGTTTATAATGTTGGGAACCTGCAGTCAGCTGAGACTGAAGAAGTCACCTGGATGAGTGCCTGAAAACGCTACGTCCAGAGGAACAGAATCAACTTTTTAGGATTTCCTTACCTGGATGATTGAGTATGTATCAAGACAGTTAATGAAATTAGTCAGCAGTCTAGGAAGATGTCACAACGGGACTGAACGGACTCACGCGCAGGCTCTAGGTCTTGAAAGCACAAGAGTCTTTATTAGGATACACCAGGTGATTATTTACAAAAGTGAGGGGAAAGCCGGGCTCCAGGGGTCCACACACGAACGGGAAAGACACGCACACTCTCCGTCCACTCCTCTTCACACTCCACTCACTCGGGTAACACAGGGGTAGGTCCAGGGAATCTGTACACAGAGACACGAATGGGTAGTTAGGTAAATCGCTATGAAACACTTCAGAAGTCATTGAGCTGGGGTTACACTGACGAGGGTCGGCAACGGTCCAGCGACGAGAAACACAGGGCTGCCATCTTATAAAGGAGCTGGATCACTCGTGATGAGCCACAGGTGCGTGGGCCAAGGGCAGGAGCCCACAGGTGAGCTCCGCCCAGGCAGAGGGAGGAGGGAGAGAGGGGAAAGGAGAGAGCAGGAAAATAAAAAAAAGAATACAAAACATATGTAGCCGTACTGAGCCGACCGGGTAGGCACAGGGACCCTGACAGAAGAAGTGTTTAGACCTGCCTTTCCATGACGCCTGCTCTCATTCTTTTGGGTGACATGCAGATGTTCCAAAGCCAACTTGCTTCACGTTGGTTGTCGACGTCTATGTAACTCACAAGGGTCTTCGCAATGTTGTTAATCTTTATTTAACCAGGAAATATATATCCATTGATATCAGAAAATCTCTTTTACGAGGATGTCCTGGCCAAGATGAGCAGCAGCACAGTGTGCAAAGTGCAAAACAAGCCAATTGATATAACTACAAATTGGCTCGGCCTAACTGTTGCAAAAGCATATAGTTAGGGCTGGACCAGGTGACCCTGGATCCTCCCTTAATTATGCTGCAATAGGTGTAGACTGCCGGGGATTCCCATGATGCACTGGGTGTTTCTTCTTCACTCACTATGTGTTAATAGACCTCTTTGCACTGAATCGTACTTGTTATTAATCTCTGTCTCTCTTCCACAGCATGTCTTTATCCTGTCTTCCTTCTCTCACCCCAACCAATCACAGCAGATGGCCCCGCCCCTCCCTGAGCCTGGTTCTGCGGAGGTTTCTTCCTGTTAAAAGGGAGTTTTTCCTTCCCACTGTCGCCAAAGTGCTTGCTCATAGGGGGTCATATGATTGTTGGGTTTTTCTCTGTATGTATTATTGTACGATCTACTGTACAATATAAAGTGCCTTGAGGTGACTGTTGTTGTGATTTGGTGCTATATAAATAAGACTAAATTGAATATACCAGTGCAACTGTGGAGGAGAAGCAGCTGTACTCTGAATCCATCCCAAATGATTGAGCATCTGTTGTCTGTTTGCTGCCTCACTAGATATATATGAATTCACATTTTAATGACAGTTTCACATATGCAAGTGGTGACAAAAATAGTGCCTAAGGGCCAAAATTGACCTGGCCAATTCCTAAGAAAGTAATCAATAGAAACACCAGTAAATGATGACTTTGGGCATAAATGCTAGACATAATTGTATTTTCACAAGTGTTAAAGTTTATTGGCCTGATAAAGACCTTCCCAATGACCATACGTACTATAATGAAATTGTAAAAATTAAATATTTAAGCCCAAATAGTCATGCTAATGGATTATTTTCATACACTATAGATGGATTTTTTTTGTCATGCAGAGGAAAATAAGACACTGTTGAAAATGTGCTTCTTTTTCATATATCAAGATATCTCATTGATTAGATGTACACTTACTTTTCTATACGCTGACAGAAGGAGGCGTTTGATGGGTCCAGCCTACATTTGACCAAAGTGAGTTATGTGAGGCCTGTGATGTAAAAGAAATTTGACATCCCTGCTTTACCATATACATGTCAAGTACTTTATCTACCTCTGTATCTGACTCATACATGACCAATTTTCAATCATTAGTTAACTTAACATGCACATTTCATTGACTGGGAGGAAACTGGAGTACAGAGAGGAATTTCCACATAGAAATGATCAGCCAACGTCAGTGTGTGCAGGATTTTGAACCAAGATAATAATGGATGGCTGACATATTTGGATGTGTGCCCTATGAAGCTAGAGCTAGTGGTGCCACTGATGAAAGGTGGCACTTCATATGACATCACCGTGTCATGATCCTGGGTCTGTCCCGTGTTTATTTTCTAGGACCCCTCTACTTTGCTGCTCGGGGTTTCTTTCCTCTTAGATTTTTGGGGTTTTTCGTTAGTATTTTGAGTCTTCAGTTCTGGGCCTAGTTTGTGGCTGCAGAGGTTTCTTTAGTCCCCGGTGTTTCCTTCTGTCTCATTCTCCTGTTTCTTTTCCTTTGGTTAAATTAAGGTGTCTCGTGTTTCACTTATAGTTGTTATTCAGCTCACGTCTTATTTTGATTTTCTTGACTGTGGTCTCTTACATTGTGTATGAATATATATACCACGCTGATATATCTAAAATGGTGTAATATGAAGACTTTAATACCAGTTAAATAAACTATATATAACTTGTCTTACACACAGCACCTGAGTAAAATATGTGAACACTGATGGTGACTGAAGACCTTTACAGATGACTTATATAAGAGTCGTACTGATTTTGCTCTATGGACACCGAAAAGAGAAAATATCGATGTGGTGTAAAATGTCATGTTGACCATCAGAAATGCCAGCCACAAAGACTAGCCCAACAATGTACCTTAAACATTTCAGACAGATATATACCTGAGCTCTGACCACATATCAGTTTGTCAGAAGAACTCTGTCAGCTGACGTTTACCTCTTCATGCAGAGAACAGCTGTCTGCAGTAGGGACCAGCAGACATTTATACATATGTTTAGCAGTACAGGCACACATACGGCACCACACTAATACCCAAGCACACATAACCACACTGACATATGCATTTCAAGACACTTGCCTAGACACACCAGGCCAGAGCTGCCAGAATCACTTTCAGATCACTCATCAACCCCCATCCCTGCTTTGTAATATTGTAAACACACACCAGCACTAAAGGTGAGCAGGTGTGTGATAGGTACAGTCTGTCTGTCATGGTAGCCACAATGTGCTCTGACATCTCCTGACTGTGATGACTGGGTTTTGTGATCGCTCCTGTCTCCTCTACCATCCCTTTACCTTCCTTCACCCCTCCCTCCTACCCCTATACCTATGGTTGGAAGCATCACATCCTATCATGTCAAACCAGCAATGCAAGGTTTCCCTGCTCCCCCCTTTTCTCTCTGTACAAAAATAACACTGCCAGTAGTGTGTAGATTTTTTTTGACCACTTGGAATTCACGAGCAACATAGAGCAAAATAAATATTGGCATTTCACAGAAAGTAAACCTATCCATCCATCCATCTGCTTCCGCTTATCCTTATCCTTATCAGGGCGCTGGAGCCTATCCCAGCTGTCATGGGGCGAGAGGCAGGGTACACCCTGGACAGGTCGCCAGTCTGTCGCAGGGCCAACACACAGGGACAGACAACCATTCGCACTCACACTACTTCACACCTAGTGGCAATTTGGATTATCCAATTAACCTATCCCCACAAGCTGCATGTCTTTGGACGTGGGAGGAAGCCGGAGTACCCGGAGACCCACGCTAATAGCAGAAAAACTATTCCAAGTAAAAGCAACCTAACCGAAAAGTCAATTGCCCACAAGTGCAGTGAACTAATGCATCAGTTCGATCCTATTCAGTTTTATTGATGTAGCTCCAAATCACAACAACAGTTGCTTCAAGGAAATATTATAATTCTGATCACTTATGAGTACATATTTATATTTTTATATCTATAAAAAGAAAGCTGACACTTGTGAGACTTCATCACAGCAGAGGCCTTTGTGTCAAAGTAACTGAGGATAAAACAGAAAAACACGAAGGCGATTTTCCTGGCCTGGGATTTTATAGCAGATGACCTTAAAAATATTTTGCAGTCAAAAACGAAGGTTTGATTAGAGACACAGCTAAGCATTTTGCATAATTTAAAAAGTTTAAATTTGTTCAGTATTGAACAGCAGAAATGAGGCTTTCTTTTCGGAAAGTAAGTAAGAAAAAAAAACAGCACCGACACCGTAGACTGGTGGGTAATAAGTAGGGGTGGGTTTTGATTATCGATTTAGAGAGAGAGAGAGAGGCTCTACATGAAGTGTGATTTTATCGTGGTGGAAGCAAAACAGCAAAGTCAGAGGAAATCTTGTGACGATGTTTTTATTATATTTTATTTTTTTTTTTTTTTTTTTTTTTTTTTTTTGCCTGTCCCGTTTGGCTCTTTTGCCATCAGAATTGTTGTCTAAAGGCAAAGAAAGATGCCCAACGGATTTACTTTACCAAACTGACCATCCCAGCCTTGCCGTAATGGTCCATTTGATTCACCTTTTATTGTTTATTTTATTTTCACTTACTGAATACGGGACAGACTTGACTGGGGGAAAGAAGGGGAGAAAGAAAGAGGGAAAGAGAAACAGCTGAGAAGAGGGACGGGGGAGAAGGGCAAAAGACAAAAACCAACAAACGGGCAGAGGAAAAAAAAATGCATATATCAATCACCTGGATCACCTGCTGAGAAAGAAAAAAGAAAACAAGCAGAAGAGAACAAGAGTAATAGAATAAACAACATCACAATGATATATGGGAATATGACAGTAAATACTAAATATTAAACATTATTGTGCAGCACATAAGATCAACAGAACACAGTGTGCTTTGAGGTAGGAGCCAAAAAGGGTGTAGTTTGTGGGTGTGATCACCCGTGTGTACACCTGTGAGCATGGACGCGCTTGTTTTTTTTTTTTTTTAAAAGGTTCCTTCATGTAATAATCTGCTAGAGGGTGTGGGGGGGCCACAGCCCCGTCCTCCAGGGCGTGAGGCAGGTGTGGAGGAGATCAAAACTCCAGACATCCAGAGGCCCCCAGAACACAAGAGACCAAGGAAGACCAACAGAGGGGCAGCCGCGCCACTGTCCCGGAAAGAGCTGAGGAGAGTCCCAGATGAGGGCTCACTCAGCAGCCGCGGAGCAGAAGCCAGGGGGAGTTGCAGTGACGAGCCCGTGAGCTCCGCCGGCAGCCAGCTGCGCCTGAGTGACCGAGCCCCAGGCCGAGAGGCCGGGGGCACCCCACCTCCGAAGTGGCCCGAGCGAGCCCCAGGCTCCAGGCCCCGATAAGCGGCCGCCAAGGAGTGAGCCGGTGTGTACCTGGAGCCCATCCCCGGACACAAAGAACCACCAACGCACCGATGTCTGAGGGGGTCCGCCACTGGCAGGGGAAGTGGTGGTAGGGGGAGATAGGCCTCCAAACCTTGGAGGGCCTGAGATGTCCCCAGAGAGGTGGCGCCTGACACCCAACCTGACATATAGACACAGACATACAGGCACACACAGATACAAACATCCATTCCCACCTTCATGCTCTCATATGCACTTACTCCACACTCAACCAACGTGGAGACAGACATAAAGAGACGTTGTACACACGATCACACTCCCCAAGCGTACTCTACAAACCGGGTCTAGGTGCCCCCTGCCCCTGGAGGGGGGAACTGCACCCAGACCCAGGTGGTGTTTCCCTTTTCCCTGCGGTGGGGGGAGGCAGACCGCCCCGACTCCGCAGCAGCAGGAAGGCTCCACACTCCAGACCGCAGTCGGACGGCCAACTCCTCCTCCTAGCCCCCCTGCTCCAGCAGGTCGCAGAGAATGGGGGTGAGAGAAGACTCCAAACCTCCCTCCACCCGCTCATTGTAATGTTGATGCATGTGTGTTCTAAGGTGCATTTAAAACCCAGGAGGGCATGGAGCTACCTGCCAGAGAGCAGCAGGTAAGCGCATGGTCCCTCCTGCTAGCCCTCAATGTCTACGTGTATTTAAAATTGAGAGGTGGGCAACGATGCCAGGGGTGGGGTGTACACCCTGATGGTACTTTGGACTCCGTGTATCGTGCCCACCCCCCAAGATCCTATATGTATGTGTAATGAGAGTGTGAGTAATGTGAATGTCTAAGTTGTGGGATAAAATTGAGGCAGAGGCAGCCAGAAGGAGACAGAGGGGGGGGGTAGCCTCCTCTGCACCCTGGTGACATACCCCTACTCCAAGGCCCTGCATGTGTGGGTGGTTGTGGTGGAGCGGGAAGAGGGAGGCAGCTGGAGATGGGGAGGGAAGGAAGGGAGGGGCAAGTGACCCCTCCCTGGGGCCAGCTCCCCCGCTGACCCCAGTAGGCACCCCCATACTCCGCGACCCGCCAGGGAAAGGGGGCCCAGGCCCATCCAGACCGGGGCCCAGTGCAGCAGCGCCGCCCGGCCCCACAGAGCCCGGGACAGTCCACCCAACCCCACCACAGAGAAAACTGCACCCACCCCACCATCCACTCATCTTCCAGACTACATAAGACAATAAACACCCAGGCTGAGATCTTCCTCCACCTCTCCTGTATCTCCCCCTCCTGCAGAGGGAGCTCCTGGGGAGAGGAAAGCTCCTGCAAGATGTGACAATCTCCCCCACCAGTTGAAGAGCCCCCCAGGTGGCTCGACGCACCGGCGGCACCCTGCTCCAGGGCTGGGCCCCCATGCACCG
>NW_024582961.1:46520-57914 GCF_018398535.1 Haplochromis burtoni | reverse complement strand
GATGCAACCCATAGCAACAATGCTCAGTGGCTAGTGGATCTAAGAGCAGACCACAGTAACTTGTCTGAACAGGCTCCAGTAGCCATCACAGTAGCAAACATCCAAGAAAGGTTTTCAAGCATTGAGACTTGGACAGCACAAACCAGCTTCTAGTAGATGAGACACACCCAAAATGGCTAACTGAAGGCCTGACAGACCTAATCCCCAAGGGTCCCCAGAACGCACGGGTCCTATCCAACAACCAGCCAATAAACTGCCTCAGGACTATGGAAGCTCCTGTCAGGCATCATAGTGACTAAAACGCAAATGGCTCAATAGATAAAGGAGGCACAGAAAGTATTAGAAGCACCATAGGGACAGCACACCAGCTACTAGTAGACAGAGCTGGCTGTAAGGCCAGACTGACCAACCTGTGCACTGCCTGGATTGACTACAAGAAACCATATGACTCAGTGTCTTACACATGGATCCTGGAATGCCTAGAACTGTACAAGATCAACATACCCCAAAAGCCTTCATCGGGATTTTGATAGGGATGTGGCAAAAAACACAGACAACAAAAGGCCAACTTCAAATTACAAGTTGCTATCTCTTTCCCCAGTGCTGTTCTGCATAGGTCTCACACAAATCATTAACACGACTGGCTACAGATACTGACTGTGGAATGGAGCAATCATTAGCCACCTCCTCTACATGGATGACAAGAAGCTGTATTTCAGGAGTTAATGGGGCATCAATTCACTGATACATAACACTAGACTTTTCAGTAACAAGCAGAGTGGAGAAGTGTAGTCATATGGTAATAAAAAGAGGGTAAGTAATCAGAAGTTAGGGGATTGCACTACCAGAAGGTAACATTGCAGACACTAAGGATGGCCACTATGAAGAGGCTGCTAGAAAACCAACTATCAAATACCTGCAGAGAGTAAGGTAAGTCCTGATGATTCAGATGAATGGGAAGAATGGGAAGCTAAGATCCTGTGGAACTTCCAGATGAAGATGTCGATGGTGATACTGGGGGGTCTCACCCAGACTGGGGCTAAGACACAGAGATCCGGTGTCTGTGGAGGCCAGGCCATCTGGTGCAGCACTCCATCACTCTCCTCCCTGGTCAAATAGCCCTGACACAGCCTGGAGGTGTGTTTGGGGTCACTGAGCCTTGTTTTTTACTCTCTAAAGTCTAAGACTTTAGAAAGCTCCCTAGATTCCTCACCCTAGGTAATGAGAATATGCAAAAATATATCTTTTTTTCCTCTTTTTGTCTGGAGAACAGCCTGTATTTGAATTTGTTAGGTGCTTGTGGTCTTTTAGGCCTTTGGCATCACAGAAAACAAGCTGTAGGCTAGTAGATCAGCAATAGCCAAAAACTTCAAGAAGGTACCCTAGGTCCTTAGACGTCAGCTCAACAGCAGGAATAAGATCCAAGCCATCAATACAAATGATGTACTTGTCAAATGAAGCTGGAATAATAAGCTGGCCACAGGAAAAGACCTGGCTCAGGGGGTTGGGAAGCGTATCTGTAACCGGAAGGTCGCCGGTTCGATCCCCGGGCTCTCTGTCCTGGTCGTTGTGTCCTTGGGCAAGACACTTTACCCTACCGCCTACTGGTGTTGGCCAGAGGGGCCGATGGCGCGATATGGCAGCCTCGCTTCTGCCAGCCTGCCCCAGGGCAGCTGTGGCTACAACCGTAGCTTGCCTCCACCAGTGAGTGAATGTGAGAGTGAATGAATATTGGCATTGTAAAGCACTTTGGGTGCCTTGAAAACCGCTATATAAATCCAATCAATTATTATTATTAAAAGATAGTACCTGAGAGATTAATCTTACCGTTCACTTGATTTTTATTAGTTTTTATGCCTGCCACTCTTCTTTTGTTGTTCGCTTGTGTTCCAGTGTTTTAAGGGCACACTGCAAACCATCTGACAGTATGTCAAGTTCTTCACTAACAGCTCCTTGGGAATCCCCTTGTTGGTTCACTCACTCATCTTATTCCTGTTAAAGAGTCAAACATATTATTGGGATTTTCTCATATGTTAAACTTAAGAAATGGGAACAATTTATCTGTTTTTCCATTAGGATGCTAGTAACGAAGTCCCTAAAGATACAATTTAAACGTGTTTTTTGGCTAAGTTTTGTGTTATGTGTGGAGACAACAACGGGTCATCTGTTGAGTTTTTATGCTTGGTGACTCAAAAGTCAATATTAATTGGCTTAACAAACCATAAACATACATCTGAAAATAGTCAAGGATGAGGACCAAATGGGTGAAGAATCCAACAACACTATTATTATCTGAGTATATTAGATATGTTGTAAATGTACTCATGTTTTTACAAACCAAAAACGTAAAAAAAGGTGTGACTGCAAACCTGCAGCAATACAATAAAATGAGTTTGCTGCGTTTTAATTAAATATCTAACTGAACACAGTCTGCTCATATAAAGCCTGCGGCATCCCAACCTGAGCTTGTCTCTCTATATAATCTAATATTTTATGATGCTGCCACCCATTAAAGTAACCACGGTTGTCATCAATCTTTGTACTTTATCAACAGTCTCAGAGCTCAATTAATTTCCTGCAGATTTATAGTTTCATATGTCAACACTTAGTAAACTGCCCTGTGCACAATTTATGAGGGACTTTGATAAAAGTGTTAGTGATTGGGTATCTTTCACCACTCAGAAGCACATATAGCTTTGTATGTAAACACAATATGCAAATCGACGTATGAGGACAGAATAAAATAACATAGCAAGGTGTGGAGTAGGCAGGATGCAAATGCTCTTTTCCAGGAGATAATATATGTTCCACTCCAAACAAATCTGAGACTGCTATGTGTTTGTCTGGGAAAATAATTTTCATAATTTTTATTACATTAGCAAACACCTCTTTCATTAAACAACATTATGCTGAGACGCCCTGACATGGTCCCGGCCCACCCCACATGCTGTCTGCTCTCTCTTTCTGTCATAATCGGCTTGGAGGCTGGCGTGAAGGACCCAGAAGCAGACACAGTGAACTCAGCAATGACTACACAACTGATTTGTGATCACAGGGAATACAATGCCTAAATTCTCAACAACCTAAACCAGTGACACAACTATTTACAAGATATACAAGAGGTCAGGAGGTATCTCAGAGGAAAACTGGGAACAGGGATGAACACAGAGGACACGATTATCCAGGGCAAGGACACAGATTCTCCAGGATACTTGGAGAGCAGAGTTAGTGATGAAATCCAAGGCAGGTGAACGAGGTATCAATCAGTGGAGGCTGTGATTGATCCAAGTCAGTGACCTTGTGGCTGGAGAAGTCTGACCAGTGAGTCCACTACAATGAAGCAGACAGTGGGACAGGCAGAGAGAGCGAAGGTGATCTGAATTGGAACTGCAAATGGTGAGGATTCTCAGCGGAGCGACGGGGTGAATAGTCAAGCGAGCTGCAAGCACAAGGACAAAACAAGTAAGGCAAATGTTGTACAACAGGAGACACAGAGGTGGCCTGTTACCACCACGAGTAGCTGGCAGACTGGCGAGGGAGCGTTGACGAGGCATGGTTTTAAATGCAGCCTTCACACAGCAGCTGATTCGTCCCAGGTGCAGGAGTTTGTCTGACTCCGCCTCAGGGAGGACCCAAGGGAACTGCTGCTAGCCCAGACGACACACACACCACTCACTAGGATCATGACGCTTTCTATCTCTTTCTCTCTGTGTTGGTCATGGCGGGACTCATTCTGGGTCCCCAACCTGTTCGCCTGTGGATTATTATCCCCCTGTGTCTGCTGAACAATTGTTTAAGCAGTGGCTGACAGTCATTCTTCGCTACATCACTGATTTACCTCGTTAGTGAAGTCCCAGCTCATCTCAGTGATATGTGACCATGTTCCAGCTTCTTGCTGGTAACTGTTTATTTTCCTGTGCACAGGTTTTTCCTGGTGTTCCATCCCAGGCAAGTGGTGAGACAGTGTTCCTGAGTTGAGAGACAGTTGTGCCATTTCTGATTGGATGTATGAATCCCCCTCCTTTACCCTTTGTCATGCCCATCAATAACAGCTGGAGTGCTGGCAACCAAAATCAGTTGCAAATCCTTCCTGCCCAGACTGCCCAGACCCGCTAGAATCACAGTCAACTCAGGCACTCACAATCTACAGACACTACTGGAATCCGGGGCAGAGCAAAGCTCCTTAGAATTGTCTTCCATCCATTAGCTAAGCATACCCCTGGTACCCCCTCTACAAGCCACTGCAGGTTTCCGCACTCAACAGACCTAAGCTACTCACAGAACTCAACCTCTCTCTCTTTTACTCGGTCAGGAAATCATGTAGATGAGATTAGTTTCTTTGTGATTGAGGCCTCTTGAAATCCACTGGTTCTTGGACGCAATAGACTTCACAACACGAACACTGACTGGGAACAAAATACAGTAACAAGTTGGAGTACTATATGTCATCAGTCATGTTTAAGGTCTGCTTCACCTGCTCAGTGAGCCAACCCCCCAGTCCTTGTCTCTGTCTGTAGTTCTCCCAGTATACCATGATCTGGCCCCAGTTTTCAGAAAGGACTCTCTCTCTCCCTCCACATAGATCCTATGATTGCGCCATGGATCTCCTTCCTGTAGTCCCATGCCGACTAGCCAGCTCTACAATCTGTCCAAACCAGAGTGGGAGCCCATGGAAAGATGTGTAACTGGCTCACTGGCTGCTGGGATCATTCATCCCTCATCATCTCCCTTAGGGGCTGGCTCCTTTTTTGTTTCCCATGTAATTCACTGGGCCCATACAGCCAAATTCACATGTCACCCGGGTATAAATGGAACATGTAACCTTCCACAAAGGAGGCTCTGGTGGCCATCATTAATGAAAGACGTTCCTGAATATCTGTCTGCCTGCATCATCTGTGCATTCAACAAATCTTCCAGGTTCCCTCTTGCTGACAATTCAGATCACTTTCCACCCCAGGCTGTTCTTGGTCCCACATTGCCCTTGACTTCACCACTGGTCTTCCCCAATCTTCCTATAACATGGTCATCCTCATCACCATTTTTCGAAGTGCAAGTTACTTTGTGACCCTGAAGTTTAGCTCCTGACCGACCATGTTTACCAGCTCCAGGCATCCCCTTGGATATTGTCTCAAACCAAGGACCACAGTTCATTTCCGGGGTCTGGTGGGATTTCTATTCTATTCTTGGCGCAAATATTAATCTTACTTCTGGTTTTCACCCCCAAACAAATGGTAAGATGGAACAAACCAATAGGGAGTTGGAAGCTGCCCTGTGCTGTCATCTCTTCCAACCAAACTACCTGGAGCACAGTGCTTGCTTGGATCGAGTATGCACATAACTTCATGACCTCCTCCACCACCGGCTTTTCCCTGTTTGAATCCTCTTTGGGATATCAGCCTCCGCTGTTTCCTTCAACAGTGAGTGAGCGCTCTGTTCTATCTGTGTTGCATTATATCTGCAGGTGCCAGCGGCTGTGGAGGTTGTTCCAATCTGCCTGCTGCTTGTACTGCTCTTTCCTCCTCAACAGAGCTGTCTGGGTCAGCGTCCCAACTTCCACCTACACCCCTGGTCAAATGGCCTAGGTGTCTATCTGTATGTGCCCCTTCGCACAAAATCTAGGACAGTGTCCTTTCATTGGCCCATGTGAGGTTGATTCTATGGCAAATCCTGTTTCAGCTTAGCTTAAGCTTCTCGGAATATGAAGAGTCGCAATGTTTCTTTCACGTTTCCCAATTGAAACATGTTATCTCCAGCGCCCTATGCGTCCCATCCCTCTGGATTACCCTCTGGATATGTTGAACCTTATGTGATTAATGTTGCCTTTGAATAAACCTTTCAAATGTGTAGACATGATTCTACACATTTGATACAGTGGATCATGGAATTCTGCTATCAAGATTGGAAAAATGTGTGGGCATTAAGGGTACTGCACTTGGTTCAGACCTAACTGATAGGAGTTTTTCTGTTTGATGGCTCTTCTTCCACATCCACCCCTGGCACCTATGGGGTCCCACAACGGTCTGTCCTTGGACCAATACTTTTTTCCTGTATATGCTCCCACTAGGTCGGGGTGGGCAACTCCAGGCCTCGAGGGCCGGTGTCCCTGCAGGTTTTAGATGAGTCCTTGAACCAACACAGCTGATTTAAATGGCTAAATTAGCTCCTCAACATGTCCTGAAGTTCCCCAGAGGCCTGGTAACGAACTAATCACGTGATTCAAGTGTGTTGACCTAAGGTGAGATCTAAAACCTGCAGGACACCGGCCCTCGAGGCCTGGAATTGCCCACCCCTGCACTAGGTTCTATTTTTAGAAAACATGAACTCTCATTCCACTGTCACACTGACGATTCTCAAATCTATTTTCTCCTTAAGAAGAACTCTGCAGACTCCTTTAAAGTTTTACTTGACTGTCTCAGTGACATTAAATCATGGTTCATGTTAACTTTTTGGCATATAAATGATCAAAAAACGGAGATCATACTATTCGGCCCCTCTGACCCCTGTTCTTCCCTTAATGTTGACCTTGGCCCACTAGAAAAGTTCAGAACTCTGTTTGCAAAAGATTTAGGAGTGTTTCTCGATAGCTCTTTCTCATTTAGAAACAAATAAATTCTTTTTTTTTTTTTTTTTTTTTTTAAAAAAAAAAAAAAAAAAAAAAAAAAGAAACAAATAAATTCTGTTACTAAAACCAGCTTTTTCCAGCTGATGGCCGTTGCAAAAACCAAGACCATGTTGTTATACGCCGACTTTGAGAGAGTGATTCATGCATTTATCTCTTCTAGGCTTGACTACTGCAATAGTCTTTATTTTGGTATTAACCAGGCCGTACTCTCGCGTCTGCAGAATGCAGCAGCCCGACTCCTGACAGGCACTCGCAAATTTGATCATATCTCCCCAATCCTGGCACTTTTACACTGGTTACCAGTACATCATAGAATCGACTTCAAGATTCTGTTGTTTGTCTTTAAATCTCTGAATGGATTAGCTCCATCTTATCTCTCTGACCTTTTAACAAAAAATAATCCAAGTAGAGCCCTCAGGTCTGCAGATAAGTTGCTTCTGACTTTACCCAGAACTAGACGCAAAAACAGAGGTGAGCAAGCTTTGGCGATCGCTGCACCCAAACTCTGGAACAGTCGGCACCTT
This sequence comes from Haplochromis burtoni, assembly GCF_018398535.1. Classification (NCBI taxonomy): domain Eukaryota; kingdom Metazoa; phylum Chordata; class Actinopteri; order Cichliformes; family Cichlidae; genus Haplochromis; species Haplochromis burtoni. The sequence goes on along the minus strand of NW_024582961.1, from coordinate 50,768 downwards.
CACATTAGGTCTTCACCAACACGCGACATTTTTAAAACCCGGTTAAAAAAACATTTGTACTCTCTAGCTTTCAATTATGATGAGTCTTTTATAGTAATAACTATGTATGTTTACTTATTTATCTCTAATATGTACACTTCAGCTCAACCCATGTTGTTTTTAAATGTGCCTATGAATACATTTTGGGTTTTTTTTTTTATTTGATTTGGAGTTCCGCTTCTGAATCGTGCTAACCTGCTTAAGGCGTGACACACCTAGGAGTTTTTTCTTACTTGAAGCGTATTTTCAACAAAACCATTACTTTTGCATTAAAGCAATGAATTCCAGTCTTCTGTTGGAGTTTCAGGCTGGTGCATGCCAGCAGATGGCCTTTGATACAATGGAATCTGAAGGGCTCAGCCAATGCCCATTCCAACTTGGGTTTTGTTTGCTCTAGGCAAATACAAACACATTGTTTACCAGTCTGCTCCTCTGTGTTTCGTTGTGCACTGTGGTACTGCTCTATTTATTTATTTTTTACCTTTTTTAGCAATGTAATTTGTATTCCAGAGACAGATCTGATCTGAAGGCCTAATATGACTGAACCTATTTTCTATATTTCTCATTGTATTGATATGCATGCATGACAGGGAGCTTCAGAAACCTGCTATAAAGCATGATTTCCGCTTTTCTTTTATGCTGACCATTGTGTGAATTTGCCTCTGAAACAGCTTTTGCTTGGTGATACCGCTCCATTATAACAATTCTACTTTGTTATGTTCTTTAAAATTAGATATTAGATACTCATTCAGATTATCCATAGTGTGTTTTTAGCATTATTTTGGAATGATTGGAAACATCTCTTACACCAAGATCACAATTTGAATTTCTGTGTCTGTCCATTTAACGTCCTCAGCAAGATAACATGCACGCTAATCTGGAGGTTAGCGGTACTGGCTTTGGTCGGGGTTAAATGATGAAGCCTTCTACAAAGGAAGGCCTTTTGCCATTCACAACTGAAGAAGCAGGTATCCAGGGAATATTTCTGCTTTGGTTACATTTATTAGATAAAGAGAAAAAACAATGTTTTTATTCGTTTTCTAAGTGGACACATCCAAAAAGAGTGTTTTTCCAAAGAAAACCTCTCTGAGGTCTACTTGCTCATTAACTTTGTTTCAGCAGTCACATACTGTTACAACACGTGTGGATGTGAAAAGTGCAGGAGAGAGAGGAGGGATAGAGGAAGGGAAGTGGCACTGAAAAAAGGAAATGCACGATTTTATAAGGAAGACACAAAGAAGGAGACATAGAGGGAAAGTGCTCGTGTGAACATAAAAAACAGAATATTATCCTTTTAAGAACCTCACAATTACAAAACAGCTTCAATGAACGCCTTAAAGTATCTGTGAGTAATGAAGCACCACGAGCATTTTCATGTTTTTAAACACCAAAAAACAAAAGGAAATTCTGAATATGTCAGAACCTGACTTGCTGTGTAAAGATACGTACGCTCAATGTGTTGCATTTTTGTTGAAAGTTAGCTTGAAAACGCTAAAAACTAAAAGTCAACTTAAAGCAATGAGCTAGTTTTATGTGTTTAAAAGAGAAAAGAAAGAAACTGAGATTCTGGGTTCGTTTTTTTTTCTCAGCAGCAGGGAATTTCATGGCGTGATCCAGGAATGGAAGCTGTATCACGACTGCGGTCATACATATCTGAGGATGTGAGGCCACATCTGAGGAGCCAGAGAAGTTATTTCAGAGATCAACTGACCCGGATCAGCGTCCAGCTGCGTGTCTGAGATAAAATCATTTTACTATTCGTATATTGAACACGTGGAGTTTTGAGTTTCAAACACACCTGTTGCCAGTTACAGTGGTCTAATTTGTCAGATCTGTTTATTTACATCTGAAAAATCCAGCTTGATTTAAAAAAAAATAAATGCTGCAAATTTGACCCCTGAAATGATAAAGTCAGTGTAAACGACTGCTTGAAAATGATTTTTAATGTACAGATTTTTACTGATTTTCCTATTCTGATGTTATCCACAGGACCAGTAGTCCTGTTATCAGATACATGTGAATACATGACACATATGAATTATCAAATGTAAGGCGTTCTGTCCTTTCAGTATCATTATTCAGGAAACACACACCAAATAAAGCTGGTACTAGGTGGAATTTATGTTTGTGTATTTTAAAAAGATTCTGATACCTGCAGCTACAGTTGGTATGAGTCCATCTGAAGATCTTAATTTCTTGTAGTATCTTCTTGCTCGTTCCTCTCCATAGATAGATGTGCCTCAATCAGTGGGCCAACAAAGAAATATTTTTTGTATTCAACACTTCACAATTTGTCACATTTGTATTGTTGTCTGATATCAGTACACATATGCAGTACAGCTGACTTCTATTATTTCTTTTCATGTGCTGCACTGGAGTCCCCTTTAGTCACATCCTGCTGTAAAACATTAACATTTCAATTCATGTGTATTTTCAAATAAGTTTATTTTAAGGTTTCAGTGTAATTGTCCTGCTGCACATATGTGTTTATACTTTATTTGTATGTAGGCTGATGCCTTGCCTACTGAACAGATGTTTGTAGTGGCCTTTGTTTATTTTTGGCATGTACAAGTGTTAGGTATATAGAGGTTGACACATTTTGCACTAAATTTGTTCACATTTCACACAAACTCTGTCGATCTTACGTGCTGCACAATAATGTTTAATATTTAGTATTTACTGTGATATTCACATAGATCATCGTGATGTTGTTTATTATATTGCTCTCTTTTTCTTTGCTTGTTTTCTCTTTTTGCTTTCTCAACAGGTGATCCAGGTAATTGATATTTGTATTTTTTGTCTGTTTGTTTTGTTGGTTTTTGCCCTTTATCACCGTCCCTCTTTCCCGCTGTTTTTCTTTCCCTCTTTCTTTCTCCCTTTTCTTTTCCCCAGTCATGTCTGTCCCGTGTTCAGCAAATGAAAATAAAATAAACAATAAAAGCAAAGGTGAATCAAATAGACCAATACGACAAGGCTGGGATGGTCCATTTGGTAAAGTAAATCCGTTGGGCTTCTTTCTTTGCCTTTGGACAATAATTCTGATGGCAAAGGAATAAAATGGGACACCCCACTGTACACCATGTGAGTACAGCACTGCTTCTCCTTCCTGAGTCACCTGAAGGTTTGCCGAGTTTTCTTTGATGGAGTCTGACTGTCTTTTTCTGAAGGCCTCACCAAACTCCTCCCACACCTTTTTGCTTCAGCTACTGCCCGAGCCCAGAGCATTTAAACACAGGTCTATGTGATACACAGCTAGTGCATACTATGGAACAAAATCACATTCAAAGGGTCCAACTTATTGTAAGAAAAAATAGATAAAAATGCAAAATGTTTTTGTCAAAAAAGCAGTTTTTCCCTTTGACTGTATTCAGTCTGAGAAAGCCTGATAAGTTTCTTATCAGCAAGACAGAGCAAGCCAAGTGGCAGATGATGATCTGTCTGTGTGTTTAGGAGAAATGCAATTCTAGTTCAAGATGAAGTAGTTGGAGTAGTAAAAGACAGAGAAGAGATGATGAAGTTGGGAATGGCGAGGGAGGCAAACCAAGGTTGACACTTGGAGTATGTCAGGCTGGCAAGGCTGCTGGAGGCAAGGTAAGCCTGGAGCCTAGAGATGCTGGCAGGAAAGCAGCAAAGGACTTATTATCCAGAGGCAATGGGAAATACGAGTAAACTTCCTAGATTAGAACTGACCATAGCCTTGGTACCATGTAGGTGAACTGAACAGTCTGGCAGTGAATGATTATATAGCCAAGATTGGATCTTCTGCCCATAGTTAGCAAAGCGGGATGAATAAGATCAGATGAAAACTACTATTTGTGCTTCTTGTGTGCACTCTACACAGACCTGCTGGATCTTTACTTTTCTGCACTCTGTCCTGGCTGAGCAATCGTTAAATATTGTTACTTCTATAGTTAAATAAATATGTAATATATAACAAAAAATAGTTTAGTATTCGCTGACAAAGGATGTGGGAATTATTCAACGCATTCCTTTAGGAACAAAAGCCATAAAACACTATTAAACCCATCATTTCACATTTTTGGAACATTGTGCATAAAATATCAAAAGTAAAAATAATTATTTTGCATAAAAATGTTCTGTCAAATGGGCACACCCATACGACAGAGAGAGCAACAGTCTCCAGTGTTCAGTGACAATACCAACTCCAACCACAAGATGGCAATATAAAGAATGGATGCAAACACACAA
>NW_024582961.1:13288-46100 GCF_018398535.1 Haplochromis burtoni | reverse complement strand
TTGGAAAATACTTCTGGTGAAAACATTGGGGAACCCTGAGGACAGAACAGACCTGCAGGTATTCTAACAAACTGCTCCTCAGTTTATTCACATAGGATTTCTTCTCAGGATGGCAAGCAAATAGAAACTCATCACTTCTTTATAATCTTCATCTGTAATTAAATCTGCGTTTAATCCTTATATTAGTACAAAAGCCCAAATCACTCATTGTTTTTAGCACCACAATAATAATCTGATCAGTTGAGATGTGAGGGATTTTGAGGTGTTCATGGTGTATTATTAAAGTGTGGATGAGAAGTCAAAAAAACGGTTGCTGTAAATTTCAGAGTTCATTGTATTCGTCCTTGACTTCTTGAATAATCACACTCCAGGATAGCTTTAAAACAGAGCAGATGTACCAAACAACGAACCTTTTATTAAGGCTGGCGTAGACGTTCCAAAAATTCAAACTTAATCATCGAGGCATAAACCAAAGGTTCCCAATCAACCGAAATAAAACTAATAAAGACACGAGCGAGAGGAGTCACAAACAAACAAAAACAGTGATCAGGAGGGTCCAGAGTGTGGTGAAGACAGTTCGGGGGCGATCCTGAAGACTGAGCAGTGAGGCAGTGAAGAGGGTCAGTGTAGAGGGGAAACAGGGAACATTCACAGGGTTGGCCCAGAGGGAGAGGCCTCTTTGGGGGACATTCAGACACTGAGGGGACAGAACCCAGATAACCACGATGTCAACAAGAGAGAGTAAAACACACATTACCTATCTAAGGGAAACTAAAACTAATTAACTTTATTGTAATAAAGAATCCTTTATTTATCACATATCAAGAAAAATATGTATTATTATTATTATTAATACTAGAAATAGAAAAGAGAATTTCTGAAGACACTTTGAGTGTGTAAGTACATGCTGCTGGTTTACTTATCACAGCTAATAAGAGCCAGAAGGATCAAACACAGATCACAAGCTAAAAACAGTGGAAGCAATAATAACACTGAAATAAAAGAACAGAACATTTCTATATTCTGCATGTAAAGTAGAAATGACAGAGAATAGGAATATTTGCAGGTCAAAATGTAAAATGTTTTCGATTCATCGTTTATGTCAACGTGAGCTAGATACGCAGTTTCATTTAGCTTTGTGTAAACTGAAGGACGTCAGACTGAACGGCAGGCAGAGCTCCAGATCTTATAATTATGCATAGTGTCACCTTCATGTGCTCTTGGTTTGGTGCATGGGTTACAAAATATTTTTTAAAGATGACACCTGTAAAGATTACAGATGATCTATTTGTTCCAATTAACCACAGATTGACCTCTGAGAATCCACCGCACCCCTCAGCTTATATTAGCCTTACCGGTCAGCTCCAAACTACCCTCCTTCCCTTTGCCTCCAGATTTTGCTTTATTTTTAGTTTCTTCGGTGAAAATCTCTGAAGCACAATTAGAGGAGAATTGTTTGAAAGTTTTTTTCATTTTTTTCCCCACATTTTCAAAAATAACTGGAAGAACTGACAATTTGAAGTATGCAAATTGTTTTTAATGGTTGAGAAAAGCACTCTGCAGTCAGTAACTTCCTTTAGAGCTCATGGCTATCACCCAGTGTTGTTTCCTCCCTTGACTCTGCTTATTGCAGCCACGTTCAGTTGCTGCTTGTTTCTGTGTCTCTCTGACTTTTGTTTTGAGCAGCTGAAAAGCGTTTATGTTGTGATGTGATCAGATGATCTTCTCCTCCACTCTACTTTCACCCGCCTCTGCTCACGCTGTTGTCTCAAAATCGCCTTTTTTCTCAGCCTCCTCTATTACTGCTCTCACCTCCCTCATCTCCACTTCATGTGTTTTTTTCCTCACTTCCACATCCCCCAAACTAAAATCAGATCCATAACATAAGGAAGCATACATAAACATGTGTAAAGGGTTTAGTCGTGATTCTGTTACAGCTATCTTCTCTGTATTTCTGTCACCTAGCTGCCTGTGCAGCTGTGCAGTCGCCAGATTTACAATCACAAAAATAAGAAATTAATGAATTATCTTTTTTTAATTTTTCCTGCACTTCTACCCACCATGGTTCACTGATAAGATTTGATTGAAGAAAAATCATTACATAATTAAATGCAAAGTCACCAAAGACGCACAGAAAAGAAGATCACACACCAGCGAGGGAGGATAAGAAGGACAGACTCAACAACATTGTCATCCCCTATGTAGCCGGTGTATCAGAGAAACTCAGGAGAATTTTCTCCAAGCATGACATCCCGGTGCATTTCAGACCCAGCAACACACTCAGACAAAAACTGGTTCACCCGAAAGACAAAACGCCAAAACACAGACTTAACAATGTGGTGTATGCTGTACAGTGCAGCGAGGAATGCCCAGACCTCTACATTGGAGAGACCAAACAGCCACTTCACAAGCGCATGGCACAACACAGAAGAGCCACCTCCACAGGACAAGACTCAGCAGTCCATCTGCATCTAAAGGTCAAAGGTCACTCTTTGAGGATGCCAATGTTCACATGTTGGACAGAGAGGACAGATGGTTTGAAAGAGGAGTGAAAGAAGCCATCTATGTCCACTGTGAGCGACCATCTTTGAACAGAGGCGGGGTTTACGACACCAACTCTCTGCCATCTATAATCCAGTTTTGAGATCCTTCCCAGACTCCTTAAGGCCCACTCACATCCTGGGACATCTGACTTCAGGAAATCACATGATAGGATGGGGCCAGGTTTCACAATGAACTCACCCGAAACTCTGGCTGATTGGGACCCACACCCAGTTTCACACCTTGGCTCAGGCGATTAGAGGATCATCAGGGGGTCCTTTTGTCCCTCTGTGGGGGGTCACTCCCACTAGGTTTATATCTGGGACTCTCCACCATTTGACCTTAGAACTGAAGAAGCTTCTCGTGTGAGAGGTGAAACGTCTTCAGACAACTTAAAGAAGTCCAGACGCTTTTCTTTGCAAGCTCCTTTGACCATAAGGTCTTGATGCTCAATCATCCAGGTAAGTAAATCCCATTGATTCTGTTCATCTGGACGTTTTCAGTGGGAGAAACGTTTCATCATCATCCAGGTGACGTCTTCAGTCTCAGCTGACTTCAGGTTTCCCCAATCTTATAATCAGTACATTTGCATAATGACTGAATATTAATGATCAAGGAACTGACCTCCCAGCCCATTGCTCATTCAGTGGTGCTAGTTTCAGTTATTGTGCAAATGTACTGTTTATAAGTCAGCTGAGACTGAACAACCTGGATGAGTGATGAAACGTGCCCAACAGATTAGGCATTGTGGATGAAGAGCACTACAGAGAAGCCTCAAGTGTTCATCGCAGAGCACTAAGGCAAGTTCAACCAGACCTGGCTGCAGGAAAATGTGTGCCTACATCCCCACCAGCTGTCACATCAGCTCCATCAAGAACCCCACATTGGACTCCTTCCACAGCCAGGCTCTGTGATCTGATCTTGTTAACACTGCTAACAGGCTGAATGAGTCCTGTAGAAAGTTTCACGGCTGACCAACTGTTCTTAGTTTTGATCTTTACAACCAGAGTTTCATCCCAGTTTCAACAACCAATAAGAAAGAGAGGCTCGGGTCCCTATGATTTGTGCATAGCTGATCGCAGGTAAAGCCGCTCTCCCACTAATGCATGCTGCATTTTTCTGCACACCATTTTAAAGTAATTTGTGATTTGTCTGTTCTCTCTACCTTTCTCTGTCTTTTTCTTCTCTCGATTGTTTAACAGAAACAAAGACAGCAGCCACTGGAGAGCTGGTTAAAAACAGCTGCTCAGCTCTGCACTCGGTTATGCACAAATGTCTGTCTCCCCAAGAGACTAGACTCATGCTTTGCACTGTGCTTTTAATGTCTGCTTTTTATTGTATTCCCAATTGGTGCAGAGCATATATTCAATCAAGATCCAACAATTTTTATTTACTTTGCTCAGCAATAGCTAAAAACAAACTGTTCTATTTCTCCAGTGCAATATGTATGAGGTGGGCACTCAGCTTTCATGGCCTCATCAATTCCCTGCAGCTTGAAGGAAATAAGTTTGATGATAGGAAGTAGTGTGGCAGCCCACTGGGCGGTCGCTGGGTCTTACCCCAAAGGAGAGAAAATTCCTATGAGTGACAGGGAAGCACTGACCCGGGGCCATACAGATTAACATCCTGGTAGACCCCAAAGTGCTGGTTTTCTTTAAGTCTTTAGAAACAGTTTGTTAACATCAGCATGGACCAGGTTATTATCTTGTGTGTAGTGCTGGCTTGATTTAGACTTTTAAATTCCTGTTTATTTAGTATTCTCAGCTTTTCTTCTTGTTTTGTCTTTTTTAAGTTTATAAGTTCCATCTGAACATATATTATTTAAAGCACAGGGAGAGCATGGAACAGGGAATTCTGCAACAGAGGAGAGAAGCATTACTGGACAACGAGAGAATAGCCTGAGGTGAGTAGGCATTGCATCGGGTGTGTGCGTACTTGCTGGTGCTGTCTGGTTATCACAGGAGGGATCGCCGTAAGAGTGTCCAGAGGAAGCTGAGCACATGAGAGGAGATGGTCAGGAGGTCCAAGAGGGGGAGAAATCCAAGGGAGACACAACAGGCAGGAGGACAGACCAGAGGCGAGGTGAATGTGAAACCTTTGCAAAGTGACCGATGCAGTTGAGCTGAACCGGACTAGCGCAGCTGAGAAGAATGACAGGAGATGGTTCTGAAGAAACTGGGAACAGAAAGGCAACGTTAACCACTAGAAGAAGCTGCATTGGACGGACAACTGTAACTACTCTCACCCTCCCTCAAGGGACCTGTGAGGAGAAGCATAATAATCGGAGATTAGAGACGAGTCCAGGATGAACAACCGGGGAACCCAGAAACACTCCTTTGGACCATACCCCTCCCAGTCCCCCAGATATTGGTTACCACAACTGTGGTATGTTGACGATCCACCCGACCGTATAGGTTGTTGATGAGCAGGACAGGAGGCAGGGGGTCGGATGGAGGGCACAGAGGGCTGCTATGGACTGGTTTAACCTGAGACACATGGAACACTGGCTGAATGCCAGGATGCTGGGAGCTTGACCTGATGATGGCATTAATCTCATATGGGTGTTGATCTCGTATGGGCCAATGTTATTAGGGTGCTAGCTTATGAGAAAGTGCCTGCAGGCAATGTCCTTAACACAGAGTCAAACCCTTTGTCCCTGTTGTTATGTCGGGGCGGCTGAGCAATGGTGCCGCTGATGCTCGACTGTCCTAAGGAGAGCTTCTCCTTGTCCAACTGTGCCAGCAGCGCCGTTGATGATATTGCACGGACAGGACCGCTAGCTCTGTCTCGTTCTCCAGGAACAAAGGTGGCTGGTAGCCAAGGGAGGCTTCAAAGGGAGAGAGACCTATGGCTGAGGAGGTGAGTAAATTATGTGCGTATTTGACCCAAGGTAGCTGAACAAACATATAGTGGGTTTCTGTGAAGTTATACAGCGGAGGGCAGATTCTGATTCTTGGTTTAACCTTTCTGTTTGACCATTTGACTGAGGATGGAAACTGGAACTGAGGTTTACTTTGGCGCCCACAGCTGAACATATACCTCGCAGTGTGAATATTATTTTGGGCGAAACCTCAAGATAATGAATATGTGATTATGGCCGATTGGGTGGCAGTGGGCGCAAAAGGCCAACCAGGCAGGCCGATGCCCAGATCAGGTTCTTCCTGCAGGCCTTGGCGAATGGCCTCCTCAACATCCTAGTTGAGAGAGATGATCCTGCAGGTCAGGGGAATGATGGTTGCTGGCTCCTGTCTGATTTAGTGCTCAGCTCAGATAAAATATTTTCTGAGATGTGACCATATCATTTTCACATTATTCTTTAATATAAAGTGTTCCTTCCACTGCTTGATTATATCCTCAGTTGAGATTAGCATCCCACTTCCATTGTAGACTGGACCTCTGCCAGGTATTCCCAGCACAGCCTTTCTATTGGGTACATCAGGTCTATCCAGTATATTTGCTGACTACCTGACCCAGCTCACTACCAAGTGGTGATCAGTTGAAAGCTTAACACCTCGCTTTACCTGGGTGCCCAAGATTGTGCTGGTGCCATGTCCATCTCAGGACTCAATTAGATCTGAGATGTTGTGTTTTTTGACTTCTGTGCTAGCCATAGCTTGTCCATAATGAACACCCTTATGCTTTAACACTGTGTTCATAGCACAGAACAGACCAACAAACCTCCAGGTCACACAGTAAAGGGCCTTCCTGAGCATCTAAGTCCTGCAGCAGAGCAATTGAGTCCCAAGACAGAGCATCATGCAACCCAGTGACTCTGAGAAGATTGGGTACTCTGGTCTGTCGTTTGATGCATAGGCACAAATGACAGTCAGGACCTGTTTCTTGACCTGAAGGCAAAGGGAAGCACCCATCTCATCCACCAGGGAAAACCTCAACAAACAGGCAGCTAATGAGGAGGTAAAAGTATACCAGCCTCTGCCCTATCTGTGAAAGTTCTCAGTCATCCAGCTCATCGGAGCTTGGAAAGAAAAGCGTCTGGACTTCTTTCTTCTTTCTCATCAGAGAATCTGCCTTAGTTCTGAACTGAAGAAGTCCAGAAGCTTTTCTATCCAAGCTCCTTAGACTCTGCCCTAGGACAACTCCAGTCCAACCTTTGTCTGGGAAACTGGCTGCAGAGCCTGTAAACTGAGGTGAGTCTGATCCATTTTGTGTTTTTCTGTCCAATGCATTGCCAGTGTGTTTGAAAGAAATCATTTAATAAAAAATTAAGTTGTTTTTACCCAGTTTTATAATTATATCTAAAATTTGAGTATTAAAGATTGAATTGAATTTCATATTTCATGGCAGGCTGTATGGACAACATGTATTTTAGAATCAACCGAATTAAAAAAGGCTACAACAAACATCCCACTATTATATGGAAGAAAAGTCTTACTGAAAAGTTAAAAATGGATGTGGGGAATAACAAGATCCAAAAAACAGAATACTAACGAAGTGTTACACTGATTTCTGTAGAGTTTCAAAGATGTCAGCATATCAAAATAATCTCCTTTTGGCAGAACAAGACCAGTTGAGTGAAAATCACAAGGGTACCAATAAGTACCACCTGGCAGCAACAACAGTCATTTGAAGGCTTTCACTCAAACGAGCCATGCACTGAAAGCCCTTCTAAGGTACCAGCCCAACAACAAGCTGTTAAACAACTAATGGTCCAGTTTGTAACTTTGTTTCCTGAGAGATTCCACATTCTCGTGCTCAGCTACATACGAGAGAATCACGTGTACAATCTGTGTGAAACTTTTTGTACAAGCGCTTAATTTCAACTTTATCCATTAACATGCAGATGGATGCAGACATTCCTTTATTTCACCTTTTCCATAGAAAATGTCTTTGTTTAAAAATGTGAAAACAATGAGGTAATAACTGATTGAGGACTGAAGCAAGTGAAGGAAAAAATAAAAGGGAAAATAAAAATGTAATCAGTAATTTGAGTTCAGAGGTGAAAATATTTCAACTATAAATAATTAAGACAGAAAAGGACACCAGCTCAAAACTGCAGCTACATATAACACCACAATTAGATAAAAATAATGTTTAGATGATTAAAATGATTAAAAGGTGTACCCACTTATGAAGTCTGTGAATGTTAAACTGCTCATATGTGTTTACACATAAATGAATAACAACATGAAGCATGATCCACACATTGTTTAAGCATCTGCTTATTTTTGTTTCAACATCTCCCCCTCCTCCTCACTGATGTACTGTTTTAGATATCATAAAGATGTGAATATAAATGAGTGTACAGCTTAAAAAGAGGTTCTCCAGAGTTGGGAACATTCAGGATGGTGTCTTGAAGAGCGTCTTCATAAAATCTGTCTATTGTGGGTGAAAAAAGACCGAAAGGAGGGAGAGGATATCTGAGCCAGACAGGGGAGAGAAAATTGCCTGTGGCGTTGTGGATGTAATAGGGGAAGGCACTGATGCGTTTCCGCCAGGCTAGTCTGGTCACCGGGGAGCTTCTGTCTTCAGCGTTAGCCACTCACTCTCAGCGGTCTGATACTCCTCATCCTGCTCCTCCTTGCTCTCTCCTTAGTTTCCCAGTTTTCACTGCTTTAACTCTGCCTAAGGTAAATATAGCCGCAGCCTCTAGAGAGTGGGTGGTTGTACGTTTTCAGCTTGATGGGGAGTTTTCGGCAAGTGTGTATGTGGTTTTTCTAACGCCCTTCTGCAGAGGGCCATCTCTGTCAAGCTAAATCAGCTTGCTTGCTGTGTGCCTGTCTCTGCTGGGCATCTGCTAATGCCTGCTCAATTACATCCAGCCCGAGCTCCGGTTGGAGAGGCAGACACAGAACACAGCCTGTTTGTGTGTGTGTGTGTGTGTGTGTGTGGGAGGGGGGGACACCTTTGAAGTACTGTGAAACTACCCCAAGACACACAGCAGGCAGATAAATACATGTGTACAGTGCACCCGGGTTTAACATCCTCAGGGGAAGCAGAGGACGTATCGACACATTGTTGTGTGTGTTCACAGACGGGGTGGAAGAGTTTGGCATAGTTACACACCAAGACCTGCACTGTATGTCATGGTCCTGGGTCTTTTGACCCAGCGTTTTAAGTTTGAGTTTATTTTGTTCATTAGGTTATCTAAGTTCATTTGGTTATTAGACTCCTTGTGTTTTCTTCCCCTGTATTTACGCTTCCCCTCACCCTTTGTGTTTCATGCTGCGTGTCTTATGTTATCAAGTTTGTATTATTATGCCTAAGTGTTTCTAGTTATTATTTCCCCCTCGTGTTTCCAACTATGGTAAATCTCCCCTGCTCTTCATGTGTTTCATGTCTGTGTCTTACGTTAAGTTCTGGTTGTCATGTCTGCGTCTCATTATGTTTCCTATTTTATTTGGAAGAGATCCTGTGCTTTTATATTATGGGTTATGTTTTGAGTCCTTTGATATACTGTTTCTTGTTTCCCTAGATCTCAGTTATGGTTATCATAGGTTTAGTTCTTTGGCTTTGTTATATGGCTTCCCTGTGTTCCATGTTATGTCCACTGTGATGTTTTGTGCCATGTTTCAGGTTCCTATGTTCTGTCCCCCCAGTTGCTGTTAAGTTTGCGTGTTTTAGAATTCAGTCAGTGTGTTTCCTGTTTTACTTTGAAGGTCCATGTCTCATGTGAGTGTTTCTAGTTTTGCGTCCTTGCCTCGTCCTGCTTAATTACTCTCAGCTGTGCTCTCCTCCTGTGGCTCATTCCCCCTCGTTATCCCTCAGTATATTTAAGTCCTCTGTTTTCAGTGTGTGATTGTCAGGTCGTCTGTTGTCCACGCCATGTTTCCTATGCCATGCTTCCAAGTTTCTTGTCTAGGTTTTTCTTATTGTTTGTTTAGATTTCCCAGTTTAGGTTTGTGTTAATTTTGCTTCAGTTTGCCTTGCCCTTTGTTTGTACCTTTTTTACCAGCCATATTAAACGGCTCGCTTTTTGTTAACATTCAAGTTTTGTTCCCTGTTCCTTGGAGTCTGCATTTTGGGTCCTTTTTCAATTCATACAGTCTGCCCTCGCCAGACTGTGACACTGTAGCTCTGCTTCATTAGGCCCAGCAAGGCTGGATCCCAGGGGACTCTGTTAATCACACCGCTTAGACTTCTTGGTGGGCCCAGGGAGGATCCTCTCACACAGCAGGGCCCACGTCTTCATGTGTTTGTGCATCATGTTGCACCTCAAACACAGGTCAAACTGCAGGAAATCAGAGCGATTTGAATAACAAGAAGCTTGCTGCCTTGTGGTTTGGTCTAAAAAGTCTTTTGTTAAGTAAACATAGCATGGCTGACTGCCCCAGAGTGTGTGTCACGATATTCTATTCTAACCACGACGTCCACTGGTTACTTGGCCTTTGGTCTTTTTTCTTTTCACAGCTCCTCTAGCTGTATCTCATCATTGATTTTACACCTTCGACTGTTACAACCTCCAGCTTATATACCCGCTAGCTTCCTTCTCATTCGTGTTGATGCCCCTAATTTTCGTCTCTCGGTTTTCGCCAATTTTCATTACCGCATCTCAGCGCCAGTCTTTTCCGTGCGATCATTAGGCCCAGCAAGGCTGGATCCCAGGGGACTCTGTTAATCACACCGCTTAGACTTCTTGGTGGGCCCAGGGAGGATCCTCTCACACAGCAGGGCCCACGTCTTCATGTGTTTGTGCATCATGTTGCACCTCAAACACAGGTCAAACTGCAGGAAATCAGAGCGATTTGAATAACAAGAAGCTTGCTGCCTTGTGGTTTGGTCTAAAAAGTCTTTTGTTAAGTAAACATAGCATGGCTGACTGCCCCAGAGTGTGTGTCACGATATTCTATAACAAACTAGAGATTTTCACCACTGACACCTCTGCAACCTCCTAATGTGACTGGAGAGAGGACTTTTATCTCTCTTTCTGAATGTGCAACAGGCTAAAATGTCACTGTGTGTATCTCTGGGGTGGCAAGTGGCAGAGGGTTAAATCCAGCTGTTGGAACATCTGGCCCTGAACACCTCACATCATTAGTAAGATGCGATGAAGACACAGACAAAACTAACTTTTATTGATCTACTATTTTTTCATCCATAATTAGATGATGTGTTTTCTACTGAGAGCAAATAACAAAATGATTTCATCACGTGCATGTATTCTTTAAGCTCTTATCTTAAGTGGGTCATAGAAAGAAGCAATGTTTTATTAAACTTATAGAAAGTTCTTTACTTTACTACCACATGTAGTTTGAGTTGTAGCTTTAAGCAGCGTCTATGTCCCAGCAGAAAGGTGTATGCTGTTCAGATATAGTCGTACCTGATAATGCGAGGGTCACCCTCATCTAACCTAAAATTAAAAAACTAGTCTTCAGGAATACTTCTCCAACCTTTTCAACAGACATTCAGAGCTCTTATTGGATGTTCCTGCCTTTCGCTCTGCTCTCTTGAGGTCCAGGCTCTGGGGAGGCCAATCCACGATGATGATGATGTTCCACTGAGTGTTTTTGTCACGGTTCTGTCATTGTGACGGTATTTTGAGATTCCTGTGTTTTGGGTTGTGTTTGTATTTTGAGCCCCCTCTGTTCTGTGCCTTCCCTGGTCCCACGTCTCTGAGTTCCCTCTGTTGTCATGTCTGTGATGTCATAGTTTCTGCTCTTGAGTCAGCGTACTTCCTGTTTTACTTTGGTAGTCTTTGGTCTGTGTGTGTGTAATCTTCCGTTTGCTCTCCCCGTCTCATCTGTGTGGTTAGTGTCAGCCGTGTCTCCTGGGTGTTTGCTCTTTGCCCTGTTGCTCTTCTGTATTTAGTGTCTGCGTGTGCTCGTTGTCGCGTCATCCCTCATACTAGCCTGTGTGTTCTGTTTTCATGCAGTTTCTAGTTGTCCCAGGTTAGCCTTTGTTTTATCTTTTTCCAGCAATAAAGCTGTCGTCTTTAAGTTCTGCCTCCGTGAGTCTGCATATTGGGTCCTTTTCCTGCCTGCCTGCACACAGACCATGACAGTTTTTCTATCTACGTATACTTTTGCTGGATTGTTTGAAGAAAAATTACACAATTTCCAGTCAGGTAAAAGATAATATTGCACAATGGATAAATATCTACCTTTTCTATAATTCCATCCACTTCAAAACATTGAACTACAATTCTGAAATCTGGAGTAATCACTCCATAAAACCCCTTATTTTATAATGTGGCACGCCTCAGCCTGTCTCTGTTTCCCTTCTATAAGAATGTCTCCATGACATCTACCCTCACACTGAGACCATTTCCCATGATGCATAGCAGCACCAGACAGAGAGAACAACTAAGGTTTAGATGCATCTTTCCTGTCCTGTGTAATGTCTCTGTTTCCTATTGATGTGACTTTCACATGATGTTTATCTGCTGTAGATGTTTTGTTAGGCCTGAAACTTCTTCTGCCCCCACTTGTCCAGTTTCCCAAGGGACGTCCTTCACACCATGGTGAGATATGCTGTAACATTTTAGCTAACATGTCACTTTGTTAGTGCAAAATTCAATTTTTTTTCTTGTCAAACGTTGGTATCTCGGTCATATTTCACATGTTACTCTCAAGAAACAGGAATAAATGTGATGTTTTTTACAGAAGCCTGTTGAAAAACCCATAATATATTTTCATTGGTACAAACAAATAACAAACATAAAAATGCCTTAAGATACAATTTAACATTGTTTCTTTCCTAAGTTTATTTCCCATATGTGTGACATCATCCCCGAGCTGCTGCTTTGTGAGTGGTTGTTTGGCGCTCACAGACCCGGCAGACAGCGCGCAGCAACATGCCCGATGATGTTTAAAAGATGCCAAAGCACAAGTGCAGCTTTTCAGACGAACTGCAAAAGAAATTTCCCTTCGTACCGTACTGGTAATTTTTCTTATACATATGAGGCCTTAGTTCTGTACCATTATTTAATTTCACAGGTTTTTAAGGGTTTTTTTTGCACTTGTTGACTTGTAAAGGTCTATATGACATTTTTATTTCACCCTTTATTAACCGCACAGAGAAGGCATCGTTTAAATATGTAAAAATTGTCTTTAAGGAAACAGTTATTAAAGTTCGTCATGACTGGGCCAAGTGTCCTCTTTTTTGGAAATCAGAATATGGTCCCCCTAACATAAGGCACAAACAACAACCAACATCTGACAAAGAGTCACAATGAGTAAAGAAGCAGCCAAACTTTGAAGACCTTCAGAAAGTTGGAGAACAATAACTTTGATGTAACGTGAAAAAATACAAAGAAGTCTGACGTTTTTCAAAATAAAAGGTACCTGAAGACTTTTGCACAGTGCTGTAATCTTTACAGCCCATTAGCAGCTTCTTACCTTTATTTGTCTCTGGAGGAGCATGTTGGAGTTTAGTCTTTCCTGAATGTTAAAGCGTTTCCAAACGTGTGAATGCAGTTACCGACACATTTGTAGAAGTGCAAACGGGAGAAATTACATTTTAGGGTGAATCATTCACACCCCCCACTGTTTATTAGATGTATGGAGCATGCCGTTTCTTTTTGATTATCACCTTTATGAAAAGTCTGACGAGCTGAATAATTTATGAAGATGTTGAAAAAACATCATTTCCATCGCACACCAGACAAAAACACAGTCATTATCACACGGCGGCTCTTTTTCCACCTTTGAATAATTCGTTGTTTGTTTTATTGAAGTTGTGATCTAGCCGAGTTATTTATTTGCTTTTGTTCCTCCACGCAGCCTGCAGCTGGCTCTCAGTGAACGTGGTTTGGGTGTTCATTTTGTTTTAGCATCACACTTACTGATTAGCCTTTGCACATAGCTGTTTGTCTTCACCTCAGTTACGTAGTCATCTCCAAGCTTCTTCCATTGTTACTGCACAGTGCTGATCAGTCCATTACAACAGCTTCTTTTCTTCTGGTCCAGCTCCCACCTGATTGTGCAGTAACCACAAACCCACAACAGAGTGCTTGAGTCGGTGCGTCGACGTATAAATGAGGTTGACTCTAACGCTGTTGCTCCGGCTTATAATTCCAAGTCAGCCGAGGCAGGTAATGAAAGGATGTGAAGCTGCGATTCCTCCAAAAATACACCAAACCTGTTTCAACAAACGACACGCACAACACGGTTCTGTGCCGTGATCAACAGTGAATATTCAAATGATTGCTGTAAATAGACGACTAAATTAGAAATCAGACCTGAAGAAACAATTTGTGATAATGACAAGCTCCTTCAAAAGACCACAGCATGCCTGCCTGCCTCTGAGTCTTGACAGCCTTTCTTCACATCTCAGTCTCCTGACAAGGCTTTGTACGCGGCTTGTCACCTCAAATATATCCGCTACTGCTATTTTCTACACCCCTATCTGCAATTCCTGCTTCCCTGTTTGTCCCAGAAAAGCACCGTTAGCGTTAGATTTCATCAGGCAGCCATTTCCTGGTTGATCAGGTGAGCTTGGTCCCAAACTCAGGACTCATAGCCACGTGCTTTCATTCCCTCCTTCGATCCTGAATTGTGTCCTCTTACATTACTGATCGTTAGTGCAACTTAGTGATGCTAATTCCCGCTGATGGCTTCTTCCTTTCGGCTTCGTCGTAGCCTGATTATGCCAATCACAGCGTCTAACGAGTGAGGAACATGAAATGCTGGCAGCTCACGGTGAAAGCAAGCTTTTATTTACTTATTTATTTTCCTTTTACCATAAATTAGCTGAATATGTATTAACACAACAGAAGACATTCTGTGAGCTGAACAATTTATTAAACCATCGTCTTCAGGATGACTCAGTGTCTGTCAAAATGCAGTGTTCCAAAAGATTATTGTATTTTAGTTTAACTAAACCGAGTGTATTTCCTTTAAAAATGCCCTTAAAAGCATCAACACCACAAACATGTGTGAGGCCAAGTCTCCAAACTCTTCCTCCTGCACAGCTGAACTCTGAGCACTGCTGTGAGAAAAACTACTTCTGGTTGAGTTGCTGAATAAACACTGCAGGACACTGTATGAGCTCAAGACTCTATATTAACTGATAAACGTGTGTTAAAGGTTCTGTGTGATCAGTGATCATCAGTATGTCCTTTGCTGTATTTCAGTCTTTAGACTGCCTACCTGCACCTAACAACAACAGCTTTAAGTGAGTTTTTAGAAATGTTATTCTGTTCTACAGTTTCTACAAAGGCTTGCTGTTATTGGCTCAACATGTCGGCCATTTTTAACTAAAGATACATAACGATAATGATCTGAACCACGAAGACATGGGGAAGAGTTGTTGAAGCCTGCAGGTTAAGAAAAGAGGTGATGATCAGTGAGCTGCTGGCTTCATGGTGAGAAAGAGCTCTACAGAGATGATGTTTGCTGTGAGAGAGGCATAGAGAAGATCCAGATGAGCTTCTTTGAGTCTCTGTGGATCCAGAGAAAGTATAAAATAGGGTGCCAAGAAGAAGTTAATGAGAAATGATCTGTTTTTGGAGCCAGGCTGAAGAGGGCACTACAGGAACTTGGAGGTTCACATTGTGGTCATCAGTTTCTTACACTGAGGGCATATAGAAGACATGGGTGCTATCATTTTACATTAACAGCGTGTTTAAGACTTATTATATCACCACCTAGTGTAAGCTTTATGCATCCACGCTAAATTAACTGTTTTCGAAATGATCAAAGTATGTTTCAACCCTTTAAAGCCAGTCGGAGCGGGCATGCTCTGTTTTGTGTAACTATTTTTCAATCCCTGTAGAATATATATATATTTTTATCCTGTATTATAGAGTGATAAATCACATTTTTAAATATATATATTTTATTTATTGTTGACTCTATTTAATTTGTAAAATATGTGTATACACACACACAAGTAGAAAAACATTTAGTATACAAATCCAGAATTTATTTATTTATTTATTTATTTTTTCCATATACTATTATATATTGTACATATATTTATTAGTTTCAGATGTAGCCATTCTTGTATTTTGCTTGTTTACATTATTGTATTTTGCACAACTCTGTTGCTTGTGAAGCTCGCACACAAGAATTTCACTCACATGTACCGTACCAATGTACCTGCACATGTGATGTGACAATAAAAGTGATTTGATTTGATTTCATTTGATTTATTGCTGAATGCTAAAGTATAATTATTGTTATCCATGAAGTTTAAAATGTTCTTTCTTACAAAAAAGCAGAAAAACATTAAAGGACATCATTATTCTTATTAAGATGTCACATTCCAGGTATTTACTTTGCGTTTTCATTCCTGAATAGAAAAACAGATCTTAGTGGTTGAAAGTTCTGCTTGATTGGTTTCTAACAAGTTGTCCAGTCTGCAGGCTCAAAGTCAGGTAGATTTTTATTTTCTTATAAATAACAGCATTTCTTTTTCTTTTTAAGCTTTTTTCTTAAAAATAACAGTTTTTATGACAGGTAGTGAAACTGTTTGTAAAGCCCTGGCAGCAAAGTCCTTGAGTGGTTAGCACAGCCATCTCACAACAACATGATCCTGGTTTCTGAACTTGTATGTTCTCTGTGGGCAACTCTAACTTGGCTGGACAATGAATGGCTGACTGTTTCTCTGTGTTAGTCCTGGTGACCTTTCCACTCAAATAGGGTCATGTCCACCTGTGACACAGATTTATAGGGGGAGGAAAGTGGAAGCATGGTTAGACATGATCTACAAGTCTGGAAGATGTGATAATGAAGCCTAGTCTATATTCTATTCTATTCTATTCTATTCTATTCTATTCTACACACCATGTTATGAGGAAAAGCCCGTGGGTACAGCTTGCAGTGCCTCAAGAAGTTTAGCCACCAAATTCTCCACTGAAAGCTTCCTGCTGTCATGTAGTGTCTGGAAACTGCTCCATGGAAGAATGTGACGCTCTTCAGAGAGTGGTGAGGGAGGTAGAGCACATCGAATAAGGTGGGCTTCCCTCCCTCCAGGAGGTGTACAAGCACCACTACGCTGCCTGAAAGGACCATCAAAGACACTCACGGCGCTAATGGCAACCTGTTCACGGCCTGTAAGAACTCCCAGCCTGGAGAGCACAATGCATTCATCCTCAGCTATGCAGCCAAGATGCATAGAAGCCATCACCCTAACATTAACGTTGACAATGTTATCATTTTATTTATATATTATTATTATTATATTTCCAGACTTATAGTTTTGCTTGTTTTCAGCCACTTTTTCTTAAATGTAAATCTGTGATGCGACAACAAAGCTGCCCATGAATGTGAATTCTGGTTAAATCGCTGTCTTTATCCTCAGGATTATAGCTGAAACGGACCTGGGAGAGCAAACTTCCCAGGCAGGAATTCAAGCTCTAAACTTTCTCATGTTGTTGTCATCACACCTTTGTGGTCCAGCTGCTTTCTTTCCAAAGCCAACCTGCAGTCCACCAATAGCATTTACATGACTGTCATCACCTGAGCATTAACAGGTCAGTATAATGCCTGAACCTGACATGCTCAATACACTGCACTAGTTTGAGAGGGAGACTGCATGTGTGACACCTGGGCAGCAGCAGGCACTGGCCTCTTCACACCTGCTGGTGAAATGAACTGATCTGACTGAGCTGCTGCAAACACACAAAAACACACAAATGTCTCAGCTCTGTCCGGACAGCCAGACAAACCCTGTTTCTGTAACAGGCACTCAGGCACAAGCAGCCAGCACTCGGGTTCATCACACAGCTCACCTTCAGCACATAAGAGTCTCAGCATGAACCCACTGGTTTAGTGTACCTGACAGTAATCAGCATGTGTTTGTAGTGGTCTGTGCATTTGTTATGTGTGCAGTGTGAGACACTAGAGTGCAGACTCTGCATTTCCAGATGTGGAAACTGCTGTTATTTCCTCTTCGTCCTATAAAGAGTGACACTTTGTGTCTCTACAGTTTTAAAACATTTATAAATAATTTCATTAAAACCTCATAAATGTTCCAGGTGGAAGCAGCCAAGCAGAGGAAATGTGGCTTCCTGTGCACTTTGTGATGTTCCCTTTCTTTAATTAAAAGGTTACTTGTGTTAGTGGAGTCACCGTAAACTGTGTCATTTCAACCTTGACGGCATTTAAAGCCATTTAATATTATTTTGTATTTAATTTTACTCCGGGAAGGAGACGGGAGTTTGCACAGTTTTGTTAAATCCGTGTATGATCTATTCTTGTCATATTGTCATATTATTATCATGTTATTAATTAGTTTGTGACTGGCTGCTGCAGATGCACTGATAGCATCACCACAGCTTTATGCCACTAAGAAACAACGGTAGAAAAGCCAAAAAGTTTATAATTTTGTTCTGATTCAGACGTTTGTTCAAATGACTGAAACTACACAGCCTTGGTCACTAATTAAGAAACATTTCTTATTCCTATGAGCCTTTGAGCCTTCATGTCCAATCAGCTTATTCTCTCTTTTTTAGCTGTTAAAACTTCATTAGAGTTTCTGCAGCTGATAATTTGAGGTCATGAATTTTTTGACATTAGCTACTTGCACATAATTTTCTCTTTTTCTTAAACACCATGAAGATACCGAATTACATCCAGAAATTATGAAGCTGGCCCCTCATCAGCAGGACATAACAACACAACGCCATTACATCACAAAATTTACAAACAGCACTAAACCTGGAGATAAAACACAATTTTTTTCCACCTTTACCGTCTTAGCAGCGCCTTTATAAACTGAGGTCAGCTCATGAAATCCAGTCGTAAACGTTATAAAATGAATGTGAATGTCAAAGTGTTTCTTTGGGGAGAAACATTTAAAAACATTCACACTCTAGTGCTGTGCCGGCAGTGCTGTGTGTTTTAATTTTTATTCGTATTTCCATGAAATTATCACATCACATGTCCCCAGAATCTGACAGTGCAGTCCACTGCTTCTCAAAGGAAATGACATCTTTCACTTCTGTAGTGGGATGCGTTGATATGTGAGGGAAAATGAAAATGATCGATAAAAAGAACTCAAGTTTCTTTTTTGGTGTCACTTAAAGCCCAGCAGAAATGAAAAGGTTTCACTTCAGTTTTATTTACATAGCCCTAAATCACAACAACAGTCATTTAATATTATAAGAAATACAGAGAAAAACCCAAATAATCATATGACCCCCTATGAGCAAGCACTTTGGCGACAGTAGGAAGGAAAAACTCCCTTTTAACAGGAAGAAACCTCCGGCAGAACTAGGCTCAGGGAGGGGCGGGGCCATCTGCTGTGATTGGTTGGGGTGAGAGAAGGAAGACAGGATAAAGACATGCTGTGGAAGAGAGACAGAGGTTAATAATAACTTATAA
Organism: Haplochromis burtoni; assembly: GCF_018398535.1. Lineage (NCBI taxonomy): Eukaryota > Metazoa > Chordata > Actinopteri > Cichliformes > Cichlidae > Haplochromis > Haplochromis burtoni. The sequence continues at coordinate 27,333 of NW_024582961.1, read as the reverse complement.
TTAAATGCAGAGAGGTGTATAAACACATAACAGGTGAAAAGCATATATAACATATAAAAATATGTGATGAGCTCAAATTACAGAAACAAAAGTCTAGACAGTGACCATTAAAACGACTGATGTAGAGCAGTCACAGCTGTCACAGCTGGTTTATATACCGTGTTCTTTGGTGTGTGGGGAGACGGTGACATCACTCTTCATTTTGCAGTGGATGACTTTTCAGCTCGTACTACTCCCTTTTACAGCAATAGTTTCACGGCATGTTTTAAAAATTCCAGCATTTAGTTCGACATCCTTGTGAAATCGAATGACAGCAAGTCTCATTCCCTCACTCATCTGAAACTCGCGCTGTCACCATATTTTCTGCTACACCACAGGTGTCGAACTTCAGGCCTCGAGGGCCAGTGTCTTGCAGGTTTTAGATGTGTCCTTGATCCAACACAGCGGATTTAAATGGCTAAATGACCTCCTCAACATGTCTTGAAGTTCTCCAGAAGCCTTGTGATGAACTAATCATGTGATTCGGGTGTGTTAACCCAGGATGAGATCTAAAACCTGCAGGACACCGGCCCTCGAGGCCTGGAATTCGACACCCTTGTGATACACCATAAAAAATGAAACTTGCAATTGCTGAGCTTACAGTCATTTCTTTCACAATTCAACAATAAAAGCTGAGTTGCCCCATAAACTCAAATACATTAAGGGTTTCAACTAATCCTTTAACATTTTGGAGCAAAAGTTGGTCTCAGATGAAATTTATTGCTGGCAAAATGAATGAATTCAAGTTTTACATGAGTTGATGCTGTTGGCACCTTTCTGTGCCTGAGCACGCATGCGCATCTCATATTTTTGGATACTACGGGGTCCACTTTGCACTTTTGCAAGGACTGAAAGCCACCTGGCTGTCTGCCTTAATGCGAACACGAGGCTTTTTACAACAGGAGCTGGATGCAGCTAAGGTGTTCATTTCAACTTTATTAAGGCAAGTAATGTTTCTTTTATTGTGTATTTATATGTGTTTATCATTTAAGAGCCGGCACGTCAAAATCACATGAACAATGTAAGACGACACAGCTACAAGCTGCAGCGACTCAGTCTCCATTTCAACTTGGGTCGAAACTGTGGACACAAGTTTTTGAATTGTGTCGATAGGCCACGTAAAACCAGCGTTATGATAAAAAAATACATGCAATTTTTTTTTCTGAACAAAACAGTGGCGTTTACAGCGGGAAGAACGGGAAGAACGGCGTTTTCTACAGACAGCGCTAGAAAACACTCTCCGCTTGCGAGTGAAAAAAAAAAGAAAAAGAAAAAACACCCCTTCCCTTTTGGTGTTAGAGTTTACCATGTCAGCCAATCAAAGAATGATATGGCAACATGTGGCACTTGGTTGTTTAGGGAGAAGTGTTAGTGGTGACACCCGCGACGGAAAGCCAGCGAGCGAAAGAAAGAGAGCAAGTCTTCATATGTGAGATATTAGTGACGTTTAGAGTGTTTGGAGGCTAGAGTTAGTCCACACTACCAGGCTATACAGCAATGACATTGGAATGTCATTCGGACTGGAGAAGTGTAGTCGGATGGTAACAAAGAGAGGGAAGGTAGTCAGAACTGAGGGGATTGAACTACCAGAAGGCAACATTGCAGACATAGAGGACAGTTACAAGTACCTGGGGATCCCGCAGGCAATGGGAACATGAAGAGGCCGCTAGAAAAGCTGCAACCACCAAGTACCTGCAGAGGTATATATATATATATGTGTATATAAAAAACACCCGCACGCCCCTGGGGCGGTTTATCCTTCAAGCTCGGGTCCTCTACCAGAAGCCTGGGAGCTTGAGGGTCCTGCGCAGTATCTTAGCTGTTCCCAGGACTGCGCTCTTCTGGACAGAGATCTCCGATGTTATTCCCGGGATCTGCTGGAGCCACTCGCCTAGCTTGGGAGTCACCGCACCTAGTGCTCCGATTACCACAGGGACCACCGTTACCTTCACCCTCCACATCCTCTCGAGCTCTTCTCTGAGCCCTTGGTATTTCTCCAGCTTCTCGTGTTCCTTCTTCCTGATATTGCTGTCATTTGGAACCGCTACATCGATGGTTGCAGCTTTTCTAGCGGCCTCTTCATGGTTCCCATTTGCCTGTGGGATCCCCAGGTACTTGTAACTGTCCTCTATGTCTGCAATGTTGCCTTCTGGTAGTTCAATCCCCTCAGTTCTGACTACCTTCCCTCTCTTTGTTACCATCCGACTACACTTCTCCAGTCCGAAGACATTCCAATGTCATTGCTGTATAGCCTGGTAGTGTGGATCAGTGAATCGATGTCTCGTTCACTCTTGGCATACAGCTTGATGTCATCCATGTACAGGAGGTGGCTGACAACTGCTCCGTTCCGTAGTCGGTATCCGTAGCCAGTCTTGTTAATGATCTCACTGAGGGGGTTCAGGCCTATGCAGAACAGCAGTGGGGACAGAGCATCTCCTTGGTAGATCCCGCACTTGATGGTGACTTGTGCTATGGGCTTGGAGTTGGCCTCTAGTGTTGTACGCCACATCCCCATTGAGTTCCTGATGAAGGCTCTTAGGGTCCCATTGATCTTGTACAATTCTAGGCATTCCAGTATCCAGCTGTGGGGCATTGAGTCATAGGCCTTCTTGTAATCAATCCAGGCAGTGCACAGGTTGGTCAGTCTGGTCTTGCAGTCTCGGCTGACTGTTCTGTCTACCAGTAGCTGGTGTTTTGCGCCTCTGGTATTCTTGCCAATTCCTTTCTGTGTCCCGCTCATGTATTGACCCATGTGCCTGTTCATCTTAGCCGATATGATGCCTGACAGGAGCTTCCATGTAGTACTGAGGCAGGTTATTGGTCGGTAGTTGGAGGGGACCGGTCCCTTCTTGGGGTCCTTGGGGATCAGGACCGTCCGACCTTCGGTTAGCCATTCCGGGTGTCTCTCGTTAACTAGCAGCTGGTTCATTTGTGCTGCCAGACGCTCGTGGAGTGCAGTCAGCTTCTTCAGCCAGTAGGCGTGAACCATGTCGGGCCCTGGTGCTGTCCAACTCTTCATACTGGAGACCCTTTCTTGGATATCTGCCACTGTGATGGTTACTGGACCCTGTTCAGTGCTGAAAATCCCACCGTGGTGCGTGACAGCATTGTTAAATGAACAACAGGCTTTGAGGCTTGCTCGTCAACTAATGTGCATGATTGTTGTTTCAGACAGACAACATCGAAGACAGGTAGGCTGTGGGCAACAAGACATCTGCCGTACTGAGAAAGCAAAAAGAAGAGGAAATGAACAGAGACTAGGAAAGTGAAAACAATATGAGAATTGATGATAAAGATCAGTTAGATCTGTATTGAGCAGAGGAGATATGGACACAATCTGCTTTGCTGTTCATCTGAGAAAGAAGGATGTAAAGCTCCAAACTGTAGGAGTTTCTGACGACCCTCTCGACAAAGAAAGTCTGGGGGTCAACTTTCCATTGTTAATGTCCGACACAACCTGGTCAAACTGTCTGTGCACTCGCTCCTCTGCTAGGCCTGCTTTACTCATTTATCATGACCAGCTGCCCACACTCATGGCCATAATTTATTCCTTCAGATGTAGCAAAGATCATGGAGCTGAGAGGCCTTCTTCAATGCCACAGTAAAAAGATGGGAGAGAAGAAGGAAAAATGAGACACTATCTGAGAGAAAAGAGGAATATTTGATCAGCAGACATAAAGGTGGTGTAACACTACTTTGACTCAGGTCAGTCTGTCAAGTAGCCTGGTTCTAGCCTTTAGCACAAAGACACAAAGACAAAGATGATGGATAAGTGATGAGGGCAGGTGAGATAAGACAGAGAAGAGGAAAACAGAACAGGAAGTTACTCACCTCGTGCACTGAAAACAAATTATGTTTAAAAACTGTCAAATGGAAACAGTGATGGACCACAAAGCTCGAAATAGTCTCCTGCTGTAGCAGAAACATCAACTGTAAATCAAGTACATAATGATGTAATAATAATAATCGTTTTTTTAATTGTTCATATATATAAAATAAACACACTTTCTAGGTGAAAATATACTTTTTATTTCTAAAGTACAGCAATCACGGTAAAATGAATTTTAGACCTTTTGCTCCACATGTCACTTTGCATGTATTTATTTTGATCATTAAGATTAATATCTGATAATTAGTGTCACATACTAATGTAATAGTCTTGGATTCAATCTGATGCTGGCAGACATAAACATCAAGAAGACCCTCCTCACATGGATGTGGCCTCATGAATCTGCTCTTATGGAACGCACTCTTCCCCGTCTGTAACTCTACAGGCCTGACCGGACGCGATGGGTGGAGCCACGTCTCCACATAAGGTGATGCCCAGGAAGCTGCAGTAGAAGAAACGTGAGCCAAAGTGCTGGATTTCAACCAAATAAGGAGAACTGTGGCTTTCCTCCAACTTTTGACCGATCACTTGAATGTCCTGTTCATCACACATAATACAAAGCATTTACTTTGTGGGTGTGGTTCTCTTTGTTCATTTGGGTCTCCTAACAGAAGCAAACAGACACGGCAGCCATTTTTTAACTTGAACCTTCAGCTGTTTAATAATTTTAAGAAAATGCATTTGAGCATATTTGTCTTCTCTCTCTGAAAAATGAGCCCAACACCATCCACCATTCTGAAAAATCACAAGCTCCCAATTTCTACAAAAACAAGACGTTAAAAATGAAAAATTAATGCTTTCAACCTTTTTCATAGAAGAAAATGTAAGAAATACTTTCAGTTCAAACATTTTCTTTTTTTTCTGGAATGTGTGGGGAATCTTTGAGCGTTGGCAGTGACCCCCCAGCTGCATGACACCTGGTGGGTTCACTGCACCAGCAATCTGAAACCAAACTTTTAGGCTTCAAACAGAGAGAAACTGAAACACTGTGAAAATCTGATCCAGTCCAGCTGAGTGAAGCATATGTGGCTCAGCTGCAGGGGAGGGTGGAGCGGTGGCTTCAGGGGTGGTGTCAGGGGAGGCTGACTCACACACCTGAGCCAATAATAGAAACACGTCTCGCTGTTAAAGATGTTGCCAAGGTGAGCGTGGTGTGTGTGCTGCAGGAGCAGAGCAGCTGGACAGCTGCACGTTGGAAGCCCAATAAAGACGTGTTAAACTGCAACACTGCTGCCATCTGCTCTTTGTCATACGTTTTGTGCCTGGATCCACCCAACGTTTCTCAGTTTTCACGTCAAGTTAAATGGAAGGTTGCAGCGTAGGGTTAAAATGGGGTTCCAGTTATGCTGTGCGTTATGTAGGTCTGACATAGAAGTATGATTTACATGCAACGTGGAAGGTTTTGGCAAGTTTTGTAATACGACGGCTAAATCACGCTTTGCTCTCTGTTGAAAGCCTATAAGGTGGATTGTTGGTAGTGAACTCACCAGGTGCATGACAAAAATATTTTAGCTTGCATCCACTGTTGGCAGAGACCATGACTCCTGAGAACATACATTTTCTTCTTGAGGCACCATGAAGAGGCTGCTAGGAAAGCTACAACTACAGTACCTGCAGAGGGTCAGGCAAGTCGTGTGGAGTCAGCTGAACGGTAAGAACAAGATCCTACGCCCTGTCCGTAATCAAGTAGCCTGCTGGGATAATAAGCTGGCCAGAGGCGGAGATAGAAGCCACTGACATCAAGACCAGGAAGCTCCTGCATAAAAAAAGGACATGACTGGCATCAGGTAAATTCAACGAAGGCACGACTGAAATGATTAGAGCAAAGGTTTACTTAATCCTTTTCATACGCAAGTCTAAAATAATATTTACAACAATAATAACAAATAAACCACAAAATTTGTCATAGTGCTGAGATTTTTAATAGGTATAAAAGTCAAATATAGCGTCTGAGCTGGTCTGATAGAAGACATGCTGCACAACAAAGTGAAAAACTACTTTTTCCTTCAGTCGCCCAAATCTGTTCACTCGGTTCAGTTAATGCTGCTCTTTTTAACCTTCTTTGACCTTTTTGAAAAACATTTTCCTTAATTGTTTTTTTATTTTTATTATGAAAAGCATGCTGCTGTTGTTTCAATTCTGTATTATTATTATTATTATGCTTGTGGTTTCTGCAGAGAGGATGATGACAGCACACAGACGCTGTATTGTAACTCTGGATCAGGTCATTTTTGGTCCAGATGGGTTCCATGTTTGCTCAAAACACCGGCCGCACTGCCGTCGTGTGCTGCTTAATAACGCTGGAGACTGCTGTAGCACAAATTCCACATTAAAATTCCACGATTTTCGGTCATTATTCCCTGCAAATTGGTCATTTTCTCAGAAGTTTACACTGCCTGTTGTGTTGTTTACCATCTTCAGTGGCTCAAATATGCCGTGGTATTTTTCAGCTCCACCTTTTCACCACTTTTTCCACAGCAGGTGTGTGAGCGCACAGCAAAGGTGGGGGAGGGCCCGATCACGTCGAGAGATTTGATTGGGTCATACAGTGTCAGTACTGAAAATGAACGAATGGGCTGCTGTCAGTGTCTGCACAGCCATCATGCAGCAGACCTTCAATCAGCCTAAAACTGCACCGGCCCATCGATTACCAGTCCAGCTCTGGTCTGGACTCGATGACTCATTACTCTCAATCAGCCAGGCGCGGCAGACTTCCTCATGTATCTTCATTCCACCACTGTGTCCATATAAATATGAAGAATAAAGAAGAGCACAACACTGCTTTATGTGCATATGTCATGGTCCTGCGCCATGTTGGCCCAGTATTCTTAGTTTTCGTGTGTTTTGTATTTTGTTCTTTATTTATGCCGTGGTTCCTAGGTTCTGTTGAGATGCTCCTTATTTGATTTCCCTCTGTGTAACTGTGAGCCCTTGTCTCTCCTTGTGTTTTATTCCATGTTTTCCCGTTATGTCTGTGCTCTCCCCGTGCTTTCTCCTCCTGTCTGTGTACTTCCTGTTTTACTTTGACAGTCTCCCGTCAGTGTTGCGTTACTCCTGCCGAGTCTTGTTATGATTATCAGTGTCACCTGCGTTCCCCGTGTGCTCCCACTTCCCTTGTTAACCCTCTGTGTATCTGCGTCTCCCTCAGTTCTGTGTCGCGTTCTCCCTCATCCATGGGCGTGTGTTTCTCCGTCTATTACGTTATAGTTTCCCAGTTTAGTTTGTATGGTTTTGCTCTCCAGCACTAAAGCTGTGAATTTTGAGTTAATTCCTGGCTCCGTGAGTTTGCGATTGGGTCCAGCCTGCACACAGCCATGACAGCATATGGAACAAAAAGCTTCAACCATGATTTAAATCTGTGCCAGCTAACTGTAGCTTTTCACTGTGTTGTCCTATATTTTATACAGTCAAGTTCTGGCAACCAGTGTTTTACTGTAAAGTTTGATTTGACAATAAAATAACATATCTTACATTTGCACTGTTTTTCTCTGTAAACAGGAGTAATGAGGTTTAAAGTATATCTGTTAATTTTGCACTTATTGTAAATGCTGCTGAATATTTACAGGAAGTGACTGTAAACACATCAGTACTGCAGCTGTTTTCTATAGTAATTTGCTGTAAATGATACATAATTATCATAATGTCTCATACACAGCCACTGTGTTTTGCAATGTGTTGTTCTGGGAACCACAGTCGCCAGTATTTGACCCTAAATACCCTTTTTTTTAACCATGTGAGCAGCTGAAGAAACATTTTTGCTTCTTCTTCTGTCTGAACTTTTGTCTTGTCGACAGCTCGTGATGTTTCTTGCTGAATGCTGCGGACACAGCAACAGAAACATGCTGTCATTCACAGCTGTGCTCTGATGATGGAAACAACAGAAATGGCTAAGAGGAAAAAAACTGCAGCAAATAAAACATTTGTGAAACAAAGTGAGGTCAATCCGTGCAGTTTATGGCGAGACAGCGCGTTACAGAGAAATACAGTATCTGTGGCATTCACACGGCAAGAGGATTTACATAATTTGACAGTGCATTAGCAAACATCAGGGACGCACATCGTACCTTTAATCCTGGCTGACACAAAACTTGAGCCCACCTGATCTGGTTGCCCGATCCATCTCGTAGCTCAATTCATCCCGCAGCTGTCAGGGGAAATTATTTGGGGCTGGCTTGCAGGGTGTGTCGCTCCCAACCAGGGTTTAAGTTGGATTTGCATAATACCTTATATCATATAATTTGCACAGTTTGCATTGTGCTCCTTCACTCTGCCATTATAGTAATTGAGGGCTGCCTCTTTTTGGCAGATCAGAGCCGGTATTTTGTAAAGGGCTACAGGAACACCAAGCAGTCTGCGAGAAGATAGACACAAGCAAAAGATGCAAGTTTAGAACCACCGCTATTAGATTAAGAAATCCAATTTTGGCACAAAGGCAAAGCTGTCAGAAGCAGATGAAGTGCCTGTGAAATCCTTGCCTATCACTCAAGTCAAAAACAAGATTATCTCCAGCAGAGGGGAGAGAAAGCAGTCCCTCGTTTGTTATTTTTCAGCCAGTCTCTTAAATTCCGATAAAACCAGACTCTCTGCTTCAAATAGCAGCCTGAGATGATGTCAGGCGAGAGCAATCATTCCTTGACTCCAGCAGACGTGCGTAAATGACTAATGATACTATCACACTGGCACTATAAAAGAAACGAAGAGGATATTGAAATAACAAAGTGAAGATAGTCTAGCTTTTTTGGTGGAGCATGTGTTTTATCTCCGTTCCATACATCAAGCAAATGTTGTGAGACGCTCTTCATGCTTTGAAAAAGTTAGCTGGGAGGTGCTGCCACCACACTGACAAATGCGTCTGAGCTGTAAACGTCACAATTAAGCCGAGCTGTCGAAGCGTGCACGGCTGGTTATTTCATGTGTGACGAGTCCAGAACGAAAACCCAGAAATCAGTCACCAGCTCTGACCAGGGCACTGCCCACGCCATAAATCCACACTGGGGACACTGACATGGAAAAACTGCAGCCAACTTTTACTTAGCAAAAGAAATCAGGTATGCTGACAAGTCCATATAAGGCAGAGACAACACACCCATCAGTGTAACTGCACACAATCAGCTGCTTTAACCTGGTGAACAGGGCACACATGACAACAACCAAATACTATAATTTGATTTGATTTGTAGTTACTTTACTTTTAGTTACTTTTTTTAACCTGCCTTGATTGTCAGTCATGATCTGAATGTACATAAACTCTGTTGTCATCATGTTATTATTTTTATTTGATCTATTTATTCATTTCCATTAACCCCTTAGCAGTCCTATTAGTCCCCTAAACCATCCAATGTCCCGTGGGCGGTACGTCCGACTGCTAACAGTTTAATATTCACAGTATATGAGCACATGTGTAATATAGAAATGCTGACAGGGAGGGAAAAAGGAGGAAATAGAAGAAAACATGAGATCAACAGGACAGAGCTCAAGAGGAAAAACACGATGGGTCAACAACTAGTGCAGCTCTGAGAAATAAAATACAAAAAACCAACAAAGAAAAACAAAGCAACTGGAAGAAAAAACAGCAAAAACACAGATACACAAATCAGCAATCTTGTGTTGAGTGTGTGTCATGAAATGTACTGGATAAGGACGGTGAAATAAATAACTGACTAAATAAAAAAAGCCCCCAGGAGCCAGAGGCAGATGAAGAGAGACTCAAGAGACCATTTGTAATCCACCCCGTGGCTTACCCCGTGGCTCGGGGGCTCCCGAACCCCCCGAGCCACGCATCTCTGTCACAACCAAACACCACACAGAAGGAGCAAAGCCCCAGAGACATGGAGACCTCACTGTGGCAGAGAACGGAAGTCCAAACCCAAACCAACCGGAGACAGGCTCTCCCAGCATGAACAAAACCGGGCTCAAGGTGCCAAAGAGCAGCCTGACAGCCAGCAGAGCAGCCCCTCATCCCACAGAGTCCAAGGCTCGGTGCTGGGTGTGTGTGTGTTGGTGGATGTAAGTGTGTGAAGTGTAAAGGACGTGAGTCTGTAAACCAGAGTGCTACTAAAACTGTCCTTTAGTCCTCCACACATGAAGGATAGGCCATCAATATAAACTGTTACCATGTGAGGAAGTGCAGAATGGGAGCTTTTGCAGGATGAACTTTGGAATAGGATTCGATTCCTGTCTCTGGATTGGATCACTTAGCCACCAGCTAACAGCCCCTCACACCCCTCTTTCTCTCCCCCAACCCACCAACCTGCCCATGTTTTGCTGTAGCTCTGAGTGTTTTCTGTGTGATTGCAAGTCAAAAGCTGTGTTTTAGATATGGGTGATGAAGCCTCGATGAAGCCTTTGAGGCTTCTTTCTGATTGTAGTGAAATATGGATTTGAAGCTTCAAAGCCTCAAAGGCAGATCCTAGCAGTGACATCCAGCTGTCAGCTGCAATTATAGCAGCCACAAATTTCAAAATGAATCATTATTAAGCATGAAAGTGTTTCAACATTTTCAACTGTTAATTTATTAATGCAATGTTTAACACTAGAACCACAAAGGCTCCTTCTGACCCTGTAAACATTAATGCCAAACTACTATTGTGGCATGCTGGGTTGCCTAGCAGCATTTATTGTTTATGAACACTGCTGTAGCATAAGTGTGCTATGTGATAAACAAAATATACAAGGGACTGTAGCTTGATAAAAGACGAATAACTGGGCTCCTGCAGGCGTGAAGGGGTCATGTGAAAGTATTTACACTACTGTAACTGACTTGCTGTCCTATAATCTGCCAAACATGTCAGCTGTGAATGCTTCGGTGTTGGCAAAGTAGCTTTTATATATCCCCGATGTATCCAGGTGTAAACGCTTGCTGAGTATAGGACTGATTATAATGTAGAACACACCGTAGGTACAACAACAAGTGTTATAAAGATCCTTGAAGAGGTTATTTCTTTGTTTTATGTGTAGGCTAACCCCTTCATAACTTCTGTTGACCACAAGCAAAGATATTGCACATAAAAATGTCAAAAAACAACAACACAAACACACATAAATACCAGAAATCACTTTTTGGCAGACGTTAACGTCCTGGCACAGTAGTCGATCAGAGCGGGCGAGTGCGTGACACAGCGCATACAGAACCAGGCTGGCTGTGCAGTGGGGGAACCACAGATCAGAGGTGGTTTCATATGCTGTCCTGGCTGATTTCCATCCTCTACACTGACCGTGCGCTGTGTATGCTGTCGCTATACTGAACAGTATGAAGTTGATATGAAGGTGGTATGAAACATCATCAGCTTAGCTTCAAATTAATCTCTGCTATACTGTAGCCCAACTAAAACCATGAACCCACAGCCACTGTGCAGCAGTCACACACTGTTCTTTATTCTAACCCATCACAGTGCAACAAACTAACCTGTTCATCTTAATCTGCAGAGGATTTTCATGTAGTCTTTAAATAACACAGTTAGATATTGGGTCTGTACAACATTTCATATAGTGAAACATGCTGCAAAACAAACTGAGGACTCACATGTAAGCTTCAAATTTCCAGGTTATCAATACTTTATCTACCTACTGAGCCATCCTTCCCTTTAAGCCAATCTTCTTCCTCTCTTGTCCTCTTTCTTATCGTTCTCCATCTCTGAGTGCTAGCTCGCAGTTAGCTCTCTTTCTTTTCTCCCTCTTAAATCCTCAGCTGGACTTTTAGCTGCAACACACTGTGCAACAAAATGATCACACAGTTTGTGTGTTTGCTGATGTTTGTCGAACTGATAGAAAAGAGCAGTGAGCATAAAGGCAGTAATGTTTTTAAGGCTAGCTAGATGCTGAACATCTGCAGTCGTTCTTTTTTGAGCCAAAGAAAAAAGTATTTCAAGTATTTCAAATGATTTCATGCCCACAGTGACGTGAAATACTAACTCCCTCAAATGTGTTGAACCAAAATTAACAAGCCTGTTTTGAAAATTAGGGAGTAACATTTACAGATATTTGTTTAACCCTTTCGTGCATAAGTGGGTCATTTTTGACCCACTTGTGCATTAATTCCAATATCTGAAAAGGTTTTATCATTTCATGTTCCAGCTATTCCTTAAAAAACACATTTTTATTACCATGTCATGTAAAATTTTAAGTTAGCTATTACAAATTCTAAAATCGTTGTATTACTACCCCAAACGTCCACCTAAGTGGTGCATAAATGACTCACAGTCTTTTCCTCTGCAAGTTTATAGAAACAGACATTTAGCATTCGGTGATTGTGTCACTGACAAACAGCCCGTGCCATACAGGGGGAGGGTCCAGATTCGACAGTGCCAAACTAGCATCAAGTATGGCCTAAACAAAAAATGCAATATCTGGAAGGGTCTCCACAGGGAGACAAACAGGGGAAGGAGTTCAGACGAATCTGTGGGAAACAGTCCAGCAGTTGTGCAGTAGATTCAGAAAGACACGAGACAACATCACCACAGATTACTTTTGTGTTTCTTCTACACTGACTCCTGGAGACGCCACTGTGGGCTCTCTACAACAGGACAAGGCAGACATCCCACCTATGAAGAAGGCCTCTGGGAGGTTTACAGCACAGAGTTTGGATTCAATGGCAGCCTTGTCATGGTCAGCTATGTCTGAAAGAAAGGAGTGGCTGTTGTGTTCCTGAGCACGATGTATCACAACAAACGGTGGATGAAAATACCAGAAAGAAAAAAACCGAGGAGTAGGGATGGGTACCGGTATCCGGTGCCATTATGGGTGAGTAGCTTAATGTTGTTCGTGTGTAATTTAGGTTGAGTAGGCTAACCACGTTATTACATTAATGTATGTGAGGTGAACTAGCAAACACCGTTGTAGTTTCATGCTGCTGTCTTCTTGTTTGATGGCAGATGCTCCCTTCACCCTGGCCAAAAAGGCTAAAATCACCAAAGAAAAAGAGGAAAACAGTTAAACATGAGAGGTTTTTGGACAAAGTTTGTGTTCTCCATTCTTTAAGCACCGGCACCGTTTCAAAAGTACTGGTTTGGTACTGGTATCGGATAAAACCTAAACGATAACCATCCCTACCGAGGAGCATCACGGCCATGATAAGAACTATCATTGATCATTTTAATGTCAAAGTTTCAAGATTAAAGTCCAAATATGAAGATTACTGTTGATCCAAGACAAACTGCCACAGCTAACCCTCGACACAAGTGAGTTTTAGTTATTATTTCTCTTTTAGCACATGTTGTGCCATGGTGTTATGTCATGTTTAGGGTGGCAGTCAATACTTTACACATACTCCAATGTTAAACAGTGGTTAGCCACAAATAAAGCACATATACACAGTAATTATTAAATACATGGTTTAAAACAAAGAGGGGAAACACTTTCCTCCTGAGCAGAAAGACATTTAAATCTCTTCATTATCTCACAGATAAATGAGGGGGAAAACTCATGTGGCTCCGTATCCACAAGATGAAATTAAAATGCTCAGCCTCAGAGATCATCCAGCTGAGATCATCCAGCCCATAATTAAGCCAGATGAAGAAGTCAATCTAGCAACCGGCTGATCGCTAAAGGTCCTCGCCCTCTTTTATCAAAATATTCTTGCATGAACAGGTTGCTTGAGCTCAGAAACGTGAGGACTTTGACCAGCCAATCACATTAGGTCTAGTCACTGTGAAATATCTACAGAAACGAGGCCTGTGTGATTGACTGTGGGTCTGCAAAAGCAGGACGCAAAAACGCTAACATGACAGAACACGGAATATGGCTGGAAATGTTAATATAACTCTCACGGATTGGAAAGCTGGATGGATGATTGGACGGAGCGTATAAAAGATGGATGGCCTGGCCTGAAGGCAGTAAGTTCTCAAGGAAAATGACAGAAGCTCTAGAGTTTGCAGTGAAAGGACTCACATATTAAGTTTACCTCATTAAAAATAATGCACGCCACTTCATCAAATTAGCACTGCATGATTATTACTGTACACTGTGTAGCAAAGCCATTTGGGCATGTTGGAAATGTTTGCTCAGTGGAAAGTTATTCTGTATGTCAGGCTTTACATCCTGAATCAAACCCTGCAGCAAGAGTAGACACACACACACACACACACACACACACACACACACACACACACACACACACACA
>NW_024582961.1:0-13268 GCF_018398535.1 Haplochromis burtoni | reverse complement strand
ACACACACACACACACACACACACACACACACACACACACACACACATGCAAGCACAGTGAAGTTTGTCCTAATTTAATAACCTAGAACTTTCACTGTGGCTCAGAAAATTGCATCTTTCAAACATACCAGCAGATGATCCTCACAGTGGTGAATGTTTAATGGGTGCTGTTTGTTATAGCCATGATTGTGGACTATCATGGAGATGACGAGTAGATGTACAAATGTCTTAGCTATCCATGCAGTGAGTGTCGGGACATTGACTGAGGTCTTATTATGGCGCTGGAGAAGTAAGTACATCACCTAGTAACCACTAATTTCGTTAATTCAAACAGAGAATAAATGAAAATATCCGTTTCTTTGATTTCACTGGCTTTCATGAAATGAAGACTGCAGCCAGCTTTCTAAAGCTCTTCAAAGGGACCTAGTTTACTCTTTTAAAATCTCTTCATTATATACAGGGCTTTAGTTCATCCGGTCTCTCCTCTCCTTCACCTAACATCGGCTTTCTTCTGATGTTACATGTTTGCTCATTTACAAAGAAATAAAATGCATTTTAAAGAGAAAGAGTCTCACAAATCATTTGTACATTATTGAGTAAAATAAGTATTTGATTCCCAAGTAAAACACGACTTAGTTTGATGAGAATTTCTTGTTGGTGTGCCAACAACTTACTTTTGGTGCTAATAAACTATCTTTTTTGCACTTCTGCATTCTTTTTCTTTTACACGAAGACATTTCAGATAAAAACCATAATTATCTCTCTGGCACAAGACAACTACGAGGATGAGCAGAGGGGAGTTCCTCTTCTGTTGGCCACAGATGTCTCCATGAAATGCCAACGCCTCCTATTTTTCTTACCCTAGTAGTGAGAAGGTTGTTTGGTTATTTTGCTGTGACTGCTACTGGCACATTTCAGAAAAGGGAACCTACTACCTCCCTAGATGGCTGAAAGTTTGAAGAAAGACACATCAAAACTGGTTTAGGATAAATCAGGCTAACATTAGCATTCTTGACAGTAAGATATCCAATCAGATCATGCCGGGAGCTTCTTGTTGGGTACCAAAGTGTCGAGGTGCAAATATTACTGGGGTGTTTACACGTATTTGTTTGTATGTATACTTTTTAAAATGTGCTGATTGAAGAAAATCCTACTGTAAATAAATTCCAAATTGTGTTCCAGATATTGTTTTTTAAATTCATTGAAGACGTATGCTGTACAAATATTCCACTGGGAAAAAACAGAAAGAAAAACATTCATGACATCCACACCAATCGTTAGTGTATGTGAACTTCTGCCTACAACTTTAAATCGCGTTTAAAAACCCACCTGTTTAAGCCTTCCAAACAACTTAGTTTTTAACTTTTCCCCGGTTCGTGCTTGTTGCCACGTCACCATCTGATAACTGTATTTTCTTTTGCTGATAACTGTATTTTCCTGCTCCTTTACTGCTGTAACCCCGCAAATGCAGCTCGTCTGTGAAGCACTTTGATTAACTGGGACTTTTAAATGTGCTATAGAAATAAAATTCAAACTGAAACTAAAACTGCGTTCAATGTGTCATCATCTTATCCCTTACACAGCAATATTTATGAGAATAACAACTGGAAATGTAAACATTTAATGGACTGATTGGAACATTTAAAGTAGCTGCTTTGAACTCAGAAAGTCTCAGGTTTCCAAACGCAGTGCAGGATCTGAGCACAGACCGGGCTGCTGCTGAGCCCACTGGGTAGAACGACGGGTCAAGAAAGAGAAACTATTTAATAAAAACATCATCACTGTGCCATCATACATGCCTCTGAATGAGACATGTATAAGCACACTGGCCTAACAGTCTTCTGTCAGCAGAGAAGCTTCTCACAGTTTGAATCACACACAGAAATATAAATGTGCTGGTTTCAGGTACAGATTTTTCCCATCATGTGATCACAGAGAACAATGGTTATCGAATCAAATTCAGTAAATAGAAAAATGTAATATCACCTTGACTTTTCTCAGAAGTCATGGTGTAACTTTTAGAATGAAGCACAAGAAGAAAGCTTGTATACACCACAGTCCCACGTCCACATATCTCATTTATTGTTGTTGCTAATATGGCAACAGAAGAGCAATAAAAAAGTTGAAGTAAACACATGATGAACTTTAAGATTAAAAAGACCAAATAAGGCCACACACGTGTAACTGTGAGCTGTAATGAAACGCTGCTGTCACACACGTAATGGCATCGCCTTCGAGCAGCTCTCCAAGCGCTGCCATTGTTTGCCTGAGTATTTTGTCACGGCACACGTACGTGAGCTTTTCTCTGAAGAGGAGGAACGTGGACCTGAGTCTAATTGAACGTGATTAACACTAACTGGAAACAAAACAGCATGTAATAAACGTCCACTCTAAAGAAGCACGTTTACATGACAGAATGGGGTCAATGAATTAGAGATATAGTAGCGAGAGGCTGTCTGCTGAGTGCAGAGATTCAGCTGTGCACACCAGTGCTGCTTTCCAAATGCATTCATATATTCATTAAATGCTGCACTTTAGAGGATGTTTATTAAAGAAACGATATTCGTATCGATATTGAACCGTTCGATACAGTGCTTTCGGTTCGGTAGCATATGTATCGAACAATACAACATTTGTAATTTATTTTATCAATTTTCCTTCTGACGATGCTGTCTGTGTTGAGCGCTCAGTGAATCTGTGTTCGACTACTCCGCCTAGGCTGCACTGTCGAGCGCAGATCCACTGAGCGCTCAACACAGACAGCATAGTCAGAAGGAAGAGCGCAGGGCAAGCTAGCGAGACAGAAGTTAAGCTCTCCTTGCAACAGGCAAATTGAACCTCATTCAGATCTGGCGTTTGGAATTATTTTGGTTTTCATGTGACGTATGACCCTGAAGGTAAGCGAGTCATGGACTAAAGTAAAACAGTATGTTGGATGTGCCATGCAATGCTCAATTACATGGGTGGGAACTAGTGTGTTAGCGCAGTTAGCTCGTTAACGTGTTGGCCGTCTAGCCCCATGCACGGAGCGATCGGCGGTAGCTCGTTAACGGAGATTTGCCGTGTTGTGGCGTTAAGGTCATTTCAACGAGATTAACCTGAAAGCACTAGTGGGAACACAACGAATATGACTGCACATTTACGCCGACATCATCCTAGTGCAAAGACAAAAACAACAAGCATGCTACTAACTTTAGCCGAGTCATTTAGACAGCTGTTAGCACATGATTCTCCTTATGCTGCTGAGAATATAGCCCAGAAGAAGCGGATAGTATAGCTTTTATTTTGGAAAGAGACATTTCTCTGTAATAAACTCTCTTTTCCAAAGATGAGTGATTCCTCAATCAGATACAGGGCTCGCAATATCGCTAGCCCGACGTCCCGGAGCTAGCGATTTTTTCAGTCGGGCTACCAAAATCTATCTCTGCCCTGCCCGTCGGGCTATTGTAGGAAAAATATATGTCAATGCTTTTGCATTCTTTCAGAAATGTAGCTGGGTAATTATGTCATTGGCATCGGTGAGCCACTGTCAATATGTGACATATTGAAGTCGCGTTTGAATTTGCGCTTGTTTTTTTGCTTTCACTTTGCAATCGTGCGAACTGTGTATAGAGAGCGACAGCACTGATCTGTGAGTGATGATAATTTGTGCACCAATTCCTCTGACATCGTCTTATTAATCGTTAGCTTACTATGCAAACATGACAAGTGAAATCTCCCGCAGCTTAAACATGTGAGAGGTTGATCGCGCAGAGAATCGCTGAGCTTATGTGAGTGCGTGTGTAAAAGCATTTCAGTTCTGCTGAGCCAAATAAGACAGGTCAGGGTGAAGAAGTGACAGCCAAAGAAAAGCTTACCACAAAACGGAGAAGTTATGACAAATCAGACTATAAGGCAAAAAGAAAGTGCAGCTTTATGGTTTCATGGACAAAAGAATTTCTGTGGCTGCAATATGACGAGCTAAATAACCAGGGCTGCACATAAGTGGTCCGCAGGTGCGCATTCGCTGTCAAAATAAAAAACACGCACAAGGGTTAGGGTTAAATTTAAAAACTGTACTTTTGAGTTAAAATATATATTTATAATTTTAATAAATGACAAATTAAAAAGGCATGAACATTTTTTTGTATCGAAAAAATATCGAACCGTGACACCAAAGTATCGAACCGAACCGTGAATTTTGTGTATCGTTGCACCCCTAATATATATCATATATATATATAGTAGTACATATTATATATATAGATATTCACAACATACTCATATTACATTATAACATACATATAGACCCATTTCTGTAATATACTCACATATCTATATTATTGCTAATATATATTGTAATATATCTATATCACTAAAGCACTTCTGGATGGATGCAAACTGCATTTCGTTGCCCTGTACCTGTGCATGTGCAATGACAATAAAGTTGAATTCTATTCTATTCTATTATATATATATGTATATGAGTACTAATAACTTACTGTGACCAAAGGATTAAAATCTTTTCAAAGGATGTTTTCAGTGAACTGTAGCTTTGGTCATTAATATTGTCCCTGAAAACCTAATCAGAAACACTTGCACGTCCTGCTTTAATAAAACGTGTAACTGAGTATAACTGTTTATATATAACTGTGGATGCTCGAGGTCTTTAAAATCAGGTGAATGTTTAAAGTTTAGTTTTTGAATCCTGAATATATCCATCTGTAAAAGCCTTTTTGTAAGATTAGTGTGTCTCTTAACTTTCACTACTCTTTAAAATACTGTGAAACAATACTGTGAGTGATGCAGGGCTGACACAGGGACACAGACAACCCCACTGTGTGTCCTCCCACAGTCCAAACTCCACACATTGTGGACCTGCTTGCTACGAGGCAACAGTGCTAACCACTGCACCTCCATGCAGTTATTACTTATTATTATATCACAAGAGATGATCAGAAGCCCAAACACGTGGAAAGTTACCTCACAGAGATTTTCAAACTGTGCCAGGTTGTCTTTTAATAACAGAGAACAACATAAATAACATTGTTCTATGACCACGTCACTGAATATGTAAATGAAAAGGGTTGTTTTCCTTCTAACAGCTGTATGAGGATTGAATATTACACTGAATTATGAAGAAGACAAGTTGTTGCTTGTTGTCTTTGAGTTCGTTATTGCTGTTATGTTACATACAGCATGTCAGCTTTACTGTAAACTGTTGTTGCTGCGATCTCAATGTTTTGAATCACAATAAAGAAATGTCTCTACTCTAATCAACATCTAGTAGATACACCTCTCATTTATGAGGAAGCCTCAGTAAAATTTACAAACGGTTGTCGTTCAGAGCAGCAGAGTATAGAGTAAAGATTTTGTGTAAGTGCTCCCAATAAATGGAGACAGTGTTGAAAACTCAGTCAAGAGCAAGTGAAGACATAGCACTAAAGATGCAGAACAAGCGATGGCAGACGATGTGACGGAGCAGCTGCCGTGAGAGGAGAACAGACTGAGAGAACGAAGCAGAAGCTGGGGACCTGACACATCTGGTTAAGGTAGAAGAAAAAACAGGAAGCAAAGGAAGAGAGATCCAAAGTAAAACCTCACTTTTTCTTAAATAGAGCATGAAGACCACGGGACCTGGCTTTTGCTCGCAAACTGGGCCATGATCACATAGTTTATGGCTGAGGCATGATGGGTAAGGATTAAAGATGGCTGCCCTCGGGGCATACAGCAATACCATTACTCTTGATGGATTCCTTTTTTGCTCACATATTCTCTGCAGACATCAGAAGGGCCACAAGGCTTGACTAATGCATGGCATGATGATGGGATCAGAAGAGGCAGGGGAGGGGTTCTCAGCAGCTTCACCAATCCTCCAGCTCCCATCTCTATTTTCTTCTCTCATCCCCGTCTACGCTGCACAGTGCTCCCCTCTGCACTCAGCCTGTCAGGTTAGCTTTGTCTCCAGGATTTAAAGGACTGGAGTTTGTTGGTATAGATGCTTTAAATAAAAAAGGTTTAAGATAAGAAGCTCTTAACGAACTTTCAGATTATCTTTATTAAGACCAGCTATTGGTGAAGTGCAGGAACAAATAAGAATAAACTTCACTGAGAAATGTTTGATGTTTTTTTTATTTTGCTTGTTTACCATATTTACCATATTCTTGTAATCAAGCTGCCTCTAAAATGACTGTTTAATTAACAAAAAACAATTTCAAGAAGTAAACAATATATTTGCACCACACGGCCTTGTGTTCATGTGAAACCACACAACTATAATATAATTGTGTTCTTTTGCTATGTGATAGCTTGTAGGCTCATGTAGAGAGAGAGAGAGAGAGAGAGAGAGAGAGAGAGAGAGCTGGAGCAAAATCAAAACAAAAGTCCATGTAGCCGCACTGAGCCAGCCGGGTAGACACAGGGACCCTGACACCATTGCTATGCTCTGTTTCGTGTTCGGCTCCATTACTTCCGCTTCTGGTGTCAACATCCACTCCCACTGCTACTGCCTCCTCTGCGAACCCTGATCCTGAACCCATGCAGATCGGTTCCTCTTGGCCTAGGAACGGGGACAACATTTCCGTGCCTGTGAACGTTTCTATTGTAGATCTCCCAATCCCTTTTTATCCCTCCGGTTGTGTTCACCCCTACCCTGTTACTTTAATGTACCCGGTCAAAATTGACCAGCCAGTTTTAACAGCTCTTAATTTAACATAAGAAACAGTTTTCACATTCATTTACCTATTCTGGTCACTTTTGACTGGGAACACCACAAATGTTCAAAATTCAACAAAAGAGGTGCTCATGACTTTTACATGTTCAAGTACATAGTGTG
Organism: Haplochromis burtoni; assembly: GCF_018398535.1. Taxonomy (NCBI): domain Eukaryota; kingdom Metazoa; phylum Chordata; class Actinopteri; order Cichliformes; family Cichlidae; genus Haplochromis; species Haplochromis burtoni. Next base: position 6,454 of record NW_024582961.1, on the reverse strand, counting down.
GAGGATGTCATAAGGCCTCGAAGCAATCGGATGTAAAACACAATATTTATGAGTTTTTAAATTTGTAAATCCCGTATTCCTGCTACAGCTTTCAACAACCAGGTATTTGCACATATCACCCATCAGTCTGAGCCCATAATCAGGCAATCACCAGGAGATTCTCTCATTTTTCACTTTTAAGTCTCCGGACACCCCAATAATTCTCGACTACTCTCAGTAAATGAAGCATAATCCCCATAATGACTGGTCAAGCTGCAGGATTGCTAGCTGGAGTCTGTTTTCCTTCCCTCTTACCTCAGCCCTTCCCTCAGCATCCACTGAGTCAGCCCCCGTTGAAAACACTACACCGGACCTTTCCTCAGTTTCCCAGGAGTACTATGATCTGCAGGAGTTTTTTAGCAAGCAGAAGGCACTATCTCTGCCACCCAATTGGCCCCACGACTTCGCTATTGACCTCCTCTCGGAAGCACCTTTATCTACCAGCCAGTTGTATAACTTATCGAAACACGATTGAGAAGCCATGGAGAAATACATCAAGGAGTCCTTTGCAGTTGGTTTCATCCATCCGTCTTCCTCTCTGTTAGGTGAGGGTTGTTTTTGGTTTTTTTTGGAAAGAAGGACAGGAACCTTCCTCCATGTATTGATTACCTGGGCCTAACGAAATCAGGATCAAGAACAAATGTCCCTTGCCTTTGATAAACTGCTTTTGAGCCACTGCACGGCGCTACAATATTCACCAAACTAGACCTTTGCAACACTTATGCTTCTGGTCTGCATCAGAAAAGGTGATGAATGGAGGACACTTTGAATACCTTCTGATGCCATTTGGTCTAATCACTGCTCCCGCTGTTTTTCAGACGCTAGTCAATTATTTTTTGAACATATTTGTTTTTGTGAACTTAGATGATGCACTCATCTTCTCCAAGTTACTGGCAGAATATCAGGTCCATGCCCATTCCGTCTTCCAGTACCTCCTGGAGAACGGGTTATATGTCAAAGCAGAGAAATGTGAGTTTCACTCTTCCATCTGTCTCTTTCCTAGGATTTATTTTGACAGGAGGGCAGGTGAAGACGGACCCCGCTAAGGTTTGAACTGTCAAAGAGTGACCACCACCCATCTCTCGAAAATATGTCCAGCGGTTTCTTTTTAGTATGTCGATAGAAAAAACAATTTGCACCTTGACCAAATGCTTTTAGCCTTCAGCTTTTAGCCATTCACAAGCATCTGACATAATTCTAGCTGTGAATTGGTAGAGTTCATTTAAATTGGCTGGGTTATGGCACAGACCTGACTTTTAACCATAGTGCAAAATTATTTTGGTATAGACTTTGGGAAGACCCTTCCATTAGTTAAACGTTGGTCTGCTTTATCCATTTCAAAAGCCAGTTTTGATGTTTGTTTGGGATCATTGTCCTGTTGGAGCATCGCGTCCACACTTTTCATTAATCAAGTCACATTCCTCTCATTTGGCTCAGCTGTAAAATTGGTATCTGGTATCACATCATTCTTTGCGGTATGTGAGCCATGTGTAAGTACATTATGTGGGCCAGATCCGGGTCATACCAATTTTGCTATGTTGGTTGTTGCCTTCATTGCAACTTATTAAAAGATTTGATTGTGTGTATTAAAGAGGCAAACCCACACTTATCCCAAGTAGGCCCCAAATGTCTTCTGCCCACACAGAGCTCACAGCAGTTCTGCCCTTTTGAGCATCCAAAGAATGAATTTCATAGACAGCCCACAGTTGGCTTGCACACAGAGAGCCCACATAGACTAGACCATGTTAGGAGCCATGGCAATCTTACCATTTTGATTCCCCAGGAGGGAATTTCATAGCCTACAGTGGGAATACTCACAGAAAAACCTATGTATGGGCCTTAGTGGGTTGCAACATGCAAATGCACATTTTCATTTTATCCCTGAAGGGTGTTATGATCCAATGTTGTCAGTGTTTTGTTTTATGCGTGACTCCTCCCACCAGAGGATGGCTGTGGGTTTTTTCCCCTTTCTCTTTTAGGAGTTGGACACCTGGGCGTGCCTGCCGAGTAGTTGGGTGGAGTCTCTTCCTGTCCTTGGATTGGATAATTGGCTAATCACCTCCAGTATTTAGCTACCAGATGACAGCCACCTGGCCCCTCTCTCCTAACCTCCATTATCCAACAAAGAACCTGTGTTTTGATTCGTTGCTGTGTAGAGTTTCTTTGACAAAGTGATTTGCAAGTTTAACCTTTTGTGTTTGTGTCTGGCATTAGTACTTCAATTTTGTAAATAGATTTGTAACGTAGCAATTGTGTATTTTGTTCACCTAGTATATATCCTTCACTGCAGCAGCCTAGTAGGCGTGAGAAGCCATTTTTGTTGATTAAGTTTTCTCCTGGTTTTCATGTAGAAAGTTAGGTAAGTGAATTGTCTTTTGTTTGGTTTTCATTTTGGGTAGGAAAGCGTAGGGACCATTAGGGAGTTTTGTTTGTTATTTTTGGCACTGCTCACTGCTGAAGAAAATAAATGGCTGCTTAGCATTTTAGAAGATACTATTGTTTGGGTTCTTGTTTTGGTGGAGAGGGAGTGGGCCAATTTTTTGTTGCATTCAAGACACGCCTATAGCCTAAGAACGTAACAAGGGCTACAAGTTCTGTGTGGGTTTGTCCTGACCATGCAGCCCCACAATTTACCCACACAGCCCTCTGGGAGCCCGCACTGTCTTATTTACTGGCATAATACTGGTGATAAGGAAAGGCTATAAAAGGAAATGTGATGGTTGTGGAGAAATAGAAATCGAACTGGATCTTACTGACGAAAGAACCAATGTTATCAAGTCCTATTCAGTTTTATAAGAAAGATTCACTTTCTTTGAATCACATTCTGGTCTATACCATACATACAGTTTGTGATGGTAATGTACCATTTTCCTATTTGCCGACCACCAATTGACTCTTGTTAATAAACACTAAGAAGAAATAGAGGACATTCTGAGCACGAATACTAAGAAAAAAGATAGGTTTTTTAAAACCTAACAAAATGCTGTCTAATCATCATCTTTATATTGCACAGCAGATTGTACAATAATAATATAACAATGTTCCTAGAGTATTTAAAATTAGAATGGGAGGCAGAGCCTTCAGTTTTCAGGCCTCTCTTCTATGGAACCAGCTCCCCATTTGCTTTTAAGATTAGACTTCATACTTAACAGAAATCTGCTCTCTTTCTAGTCCCTGTCAGGACTCTTGCTGCAGCATTTTGGATTAACTGAAGGCTTTTTAGGGAGTTTTTAGGACTTCCTGAATTACAGTCGTCCAGCCTGGAAGTAATAAATGCATGAACTAGTTTTTCAGCGTCACTCTGAGACAGGATATTTCTAACTTTAGAGATGTTGCACAAATGGAAGAAGGCAGTCTTACATATTTGTTTAATATGTGCGTTGAAGGACATGTCCTGGTCAAAAATGACTCCAAGGTTCCTCACAGCGTTACTGGAGGCCAAGGTAATGCCATCCAGAGTAAGAATCTGGTTAGATACCATATTTCGAAGCTTTTCAGGACCAAGTACAATAACCTCAGTTTGATCTGAATTAAGAAGCAGAAAGTTAGCGGCCATCCAGGTCTTTATGTCTTTAAGACACTCCTGCAGTTTAACTAATTGGTGTGTGTTATCTGGCTTCCTGGACAGATAGAGCTGTATGCTATGTCTTCTGATGATGCTGCCTAAGGGAGTATCATCCATCTATTAGGATTGCAGTATAATAACATCCACACAATCAGTGTTAACCATATTTCAGCCATGGTCTCAGGCCACCCACTTCACATGTTATCCATCCATTAGCAATTATTAGCAGTTATCACAATTATGCACCATCCTGTTCCTGCTGGTAGACTGGTCTCATCTCATGTAAGGGTGCTAGAGCTCCATTGCTCATACGACTCAAAGCAGGTAATGAAACAACTTGCTCAGACTTAGGGAAACAGTGAAATTTACTTCATTTTTAATAGCTAATGAAGACAGAAACAACACAGACACGGTATCCTGTTTTCTCTGTATTATTGTAGGGTCTTTACCTTACAATGTAAAGTATCCTAAGGCAAATGTTGTTGTGATTTGGAAAGATATAAATGAAACTGAACTGAATTAAACAGACTGGAGACAACAGCAGAGATTAAACATTCCCACAGCATTGTTTGTAATATGGTTTCTTTTCTGTTTCACTGATTCAAATGTATGTTTAGTCTTTCTGCTAGTCTTTGCAGGAGTGAGACTATGATCCATTATCTCTGTAGGTGTTGATTACAAATGATAATAGTGACCTAATGATCCGATAAGATTCAAACTCGGTGGAAAGACGCTCTAACTTTGACCAACACAGTGAAGCGTTCAAGCTCCCTTACATGTTATAATTTTAAATGAATGCTTCTCCTTTCCACGCTCCTAATGACACCTCGAGGACAGTGTCTGTGTCGGCACAGCTGTCAGTCTTAACAGCAAGCTCCTAACTTTAAGCCTTAAAATGGTGCTTTTCATGTTTTTTAAACCACCATGTACAATTCTCAGGAACAGGAAACATGTTGTAAAAATGCTTTTTATTAAATGTGTTAAATACAATAAGACTGACTCCCATTTGGAGGCAACCTTGAATGGCCACCGGAGGAACTGCCGTTCTTGATGCATCCACACTGGGTTAGTTTTTCAGCACCAGGCTCCGCCCCCTCTGTGATCCAGTAATGCATCCATATATTTTGCTCCTTGTTCTGAGACCCACACTGAGCTACATGTAATGTTCTCAACCTGTGATTTGTTAGTTATGGCTCTACTAATTTAATAATTGATTTGCTCCTATTTGTTTCTATTGCTGCACAGAGCGGCAGTAGTGTAATAGAGCATTGTGCCAATGAAGCATAATCATCAGAAACAGGTGTTGTAAGGTGTAGGGAGGAAAGTAGCATCATTGTGCATAACACTGTGACCTTCATTTTACCCCCACAGTAGCTCTCACACCTCTAAATGAACTAGCTGAATCACTGTGCCTTTTTCTGGTTTTTTAAATGCAGGTGCTACTGCTGAAGGAGCGCTGCAAGGTCTTAGGCCTGTGAGAGCATGCTTGATAGAAAGGGCTTGCATCTTAAAAAGCAGAGGACTCAGCGGAGCACTGCTGAGTGCCTCGGCATGAAAAGCAAGCTGCAGTTAATTGATACTGCTGAGCTGGAGCCTCGTCTCTCTCTGCCATCCCTTCCAGTGGCTGCCATGATGAATGACTCTTCTCTGAGACAGGCTTTGGACTGTTTGTCTGTCTGTCTGAGCTACAAATGTTTTGGCTAAATTGCTGTCACAATCATTTAATCTGGTCACCCCAGAGAAAAGAGATAGCCGCCTCAACATCTTTAACTGTTCTCTTGGCCTGCCTCCCCATCCTCCCTCCCTCTCTTTGTCCTTGCAGTGTGCTCCTCAGCAAAGCAGTCACCTCCTCTCTTCTCCTTGTTTTCATTCTCTCTTCTCTAAGCGTGCTGCATAGAATTCTTATTTGTCTCTCTGGTGACACTAATTGGAAAATAGCTGGAGGCTCCCCCTGGGCTCCAACCCCAACAGTCTTTTTGCTGATTAGTGGCAGCTTAAGAAAGTTGGTCAAAAGAGTGGTGACAGACACGATTTTGCTCTGTCCATCTGTCCCTCTGAGCCATATTTTGTCCTGGTGCCCATTGGTTGGACATACACGGATGGAAGGAGATGCCGCATTTTGTCTTACACGTGTTCCTGTTATTGCCATGAAGCGTGCACCACATAGACATGAGCACACAAGTTCATCCAGCAAATGAACTTGTGTGAGACTATTTTGAGTATATTATGTAAATGTTTATAAGTGACCATGCTTAATTTATGAAAAGGTGCAGAGTGTGTGAGTGTGTCTAGCACTGTATGAATCTGTGATGGTGTTTTGCACCGTATCATCTCCTCATACTCTGCATGAATTACTAATGGAGGCATACTTTGAGAGTGGATATTGCGATCTTTACAGGAGATGTTTGCTGACGTATTTGTTTAAACCAGTTCAGCTAAACAAGAGTAAGAAATGTACCCGTACGTCTAAATCAGACACGGGTATTTTAATAAGGAGGGAACTGAACATGATTTATTGATATACAGAATTCAATTGAGCTATTTGGTGATGATCCCTTATGGCCCATCACATCAGAATTGAATCCCAGAGGTGACAGGAATTAGCGCAGGACCCATCAGAGTCTAGATGCTGGAGGTGGATATGAAGATGGAGGCTTGAGCAAAATGGTCTGCAAGGGAGAATGACAGCTAATACTAAGACAGATAAATGTGGGGGTGTGGTGATGTGTGGGTGTTCATGTGCTAATGGGGTTTTGCCAGTAGGGGGCGCTGTATTTGAGAGGGCTCATGAATGCCTCTATAAAAGAAGACTGATTTGTAAATGAGAGAATAAAAATGTTTGGAGCAGAC
>NW_024582960.1:289900-297181 GCF_018398535.1 Haplochromis burtoni | reverse complement strand
CCAGAAGTAAAAAAAAAAAAGTGGAATGAGACTCGCCACATACTTTTTAGTTGTTGTGTTAACATGGACACATTAATATAAGTGCAGATTTGTCAGTTTGGCTAAATCAAATTTTATTTATATAGTTCCAAATCACAACAACAGTCGCCTCAAAGCGCTTTATATTTTAAGTTACGGATCAAAGAAATAGTCAGACAACCCCTTTTTGAGCAAGCACTAGGAACTACAAGTAAGCCAGCAGTCTTAGAGCAAAGTGCGCTGTTGGCATGATATTGTATTATGAGGGGCCTGAACATTTAAGACCTTGTATGTGAGGTCCAGGACTATAAATTCGATTCTGGCTTTAACAGGGAGCCAGTGAATAGAAGCCAATATGGGAGAAATCGGCTTTCTCTTTCTAGTTCCTGTCAGTACTCTCACAGCAGCAATTTGGATAAATTGAAATTCAGAGAGGTTTTAGAACAGCCGATAATAATGAATTAGAATAGTCCAGAAATAATGCATGAACTAGCTTTTCAGTACCACTCTAAGACAGGATGTTTCCAATTTTAGAGATATTTGTAAAAATGCAAGAAAGTCCTGCGTATTTGTTTAATATGGACATTTAAGAACAAATCCTGGTGAAAATATTGGTTTCAAGATTCCTCTTTCTGTTACTTAATGCCAAGGTAATTGTATCCAGAGTATCTGGCTATACACCACGTTTCTAAGATTTTTAGGGCCAAGTACAATAACCTCAGTTTTATCTGAATTTAGAAGCAGAAACTTCAGAGGTCATCGAGGTTTTCATGTCTTTAAGACATTGCTAGCTAACTGGTGTGTGGCATCATATATAGAAATAGCTGAGTATCATCTGCATAGCATAAAAATGTATACTATGCCTTCTAATGATACTGCCTAAGGGACATATGAGCAATGTAAACAGAATTAGTCCTAGCAAGGAACCGTGTGGAAATCCATAATAAATGTTAGTGTGTGTATTTGTGTAAAGAAGACTCCCTATTTACATGAACAAAGTGGAGTCTATTAGACAGATATGATTCAACCCAATGCAACACACTACCTTTAATTCCCATGGCATGGATAGAAATACATTATTTATTGCAGTTTAACATGTAACCCGACTTATTTCTAACTAAGCTAGTTTCTCTGATCTGTTTGTGCAGTATATTTCCAGTACAGTATGCTTGAGTGTTGTTTTGAATGTGGACTCACAGGACCCTTTCGTAAACAACTCACTGGCCGGTGTGTAAAAGTTAATCCCTGCTGTGCAGAGGTGCTCAGGAAAATGTCAAACCAAATCCCTTTTCCCCATTTGGCCCTGCCATTCTCTCTCACTCACACGTGTTCCTGTCTGATCCTAATGTGCCTCATGTTTTCTTTAATCAGGTAATTCTCTGGTGTAGTTGTGCATGTGCACAGGTGTATTTGTATACGTGTGTGTGTGTGTGTGTGTGTGTGTGTGTGTGTGTGTGTGTGTTTTGGGCATTAAACAGGTTGCTTTTTTGTATCCTGTACAAGAGAGCATGACCAATACCAGGCAGCTAATTACACCAGGCAAGAGGAGAGGGAGGGTGTGATTGCCATGGAAACCAGGTGGAGCGTGACTGCATGTAGAGCATGTAGATGGACACAGGAGGCTTTCATGTCAGGGGTTATTGGTTTGATGGACTGATCAGTGGTAAGTTATAGTAACTGAATGGGTGGTGGTGTATGTATTACTGGTTGAGGCTTTTCAGCCATATGCAAATTGTATGTGTTTGTTTCAATCGGTGGAGGAAGCAGAAAATGTCAATTGTCAGCTCAGATAAATGTTCCTCAAACATGATGATCAAGGGTCACTGGTGAAGTGATGGATAGGCATTGATTGACTGGGTGAACCCAATAAAGTGAACAGAAATCGAGGGAGAGCACGCATGACCAGAAGTGAGGTGTTGCTGAAATCTTAGACGTGAATACAAAACACACAAACACAGCGTTTGATTGTTCCACTAGCTGACTGCTGACTGAACATTGATTGCTTGGTTGTCCACATCCTTCCTCCAGCTGGAAGAAAAACATCCATCTTCTCCTGCGTTGTAAGACCTTTGCTGGCTTTCATTTATCACTGCCTTACTTAGAATAAACTCTGTAATTAATGTGAAAATGCACCACTTCTTATTGCCTTCTTTCTTTTGCACTTTGTATATTAAATTGATTTTCCATCCTGCTTGTTGCCATTTTTCTTTTTAAATGAATTCAAGTGGAAACCATAAACACAAATGTATTAAAGGTTGCCACTTGACTTCATTTAGGTAGTAATATATTCAGATTTTTATGAATACACAATACTCTAGTACTAGAAATAGATATTCAGAATGGACACTAAGCTACTTGAGATACTTGGAAAAGTAAATTAGCACCAGATGCCCTTTCGCAAATATGTAATATTTAATCATGTCAATTTTACCCTCTTGGCATTTGTTAATTTAGTTGTATTGAAGTATCATGTATACTTTTCATAATTAAAAACTGTAATTCCCCATAAAGGAAGTGCAGACCACTGCACCTGCTGAGGGGATTTTCCTGTTTGCTGTTGTTTATGTTTCCCTGTGGGTTATAACCCATACGTTTTTGCTTAACATAATGGGAAACTTGAAGAAAGTTCTCCCCAATACCACCAGCATTTAGCCTTCTCTAAAACACTTTTTGGATTTGAGACATTTGATATTTATTGTGTCCTCTTTAATTTGGTAACCTGTCTCTTTACTATGTTTTCTTTACTTCTTTGTCTTTCCCACCTTCTCATTGGCTATCCAGGCTTAAATATTTCCATCTCCCCCTGTGCAAGTATAGTCCCGACATTCCATCTGTCTTTGTTAATTCAATGTGCTAACCACCACCTGTTGCTATTTCTTTGCTGTCTTGTTTTGCATTTTTTAAATTTACCTGTCAGTTCATGTTATATCCTGTGATATACCTTCTTGTTAAATTAAACTTTGTCTGCATCCATTTTGACCTGCATTTAGATCAATTCTAGAACTTTAATAACAAATGAAAGGCTTAAAAACCATGAAAGCACAAAAGCTGGAATGGTGGGAGAATGAAATGTGTATTGCTTGACTAGAGCAATTTTGCTGATACAGTTCCATCAGATTCTGTGTGGACATTAAATAAGCACTGAACTATTTGAAAGCGCATCATAATAAACTTGAATCTTGGACCTTCAAGCTATTCTTAATAACACAATTTCTTTTGGATAATTTGGGATTGGATAATTCACTGGAGTTGTGAAAAGGTCAAAAACATGGCTCTGCTTTCCACACCTGTGTCCACAGAGAGACACTGACCACAAAGATGTCAAGGAGAATTTTAGATGAAGCTTGAGAAGAATACGTTTTTGTCATCCACAGTAGTCATGGCTGTTTAACATATTATCCACGTGAGATAGACAATGACCACCCTTCACACTGCATACTGAAATCTGACGGTTTTCATATTTTAAGGTGCTCTATTGATGTTTTAAACCAGGCGAAGAAGTCAGGACATTTATTGTGGACTATTAGATCAATACTCTGGCTTTAAGTTGCTTTTTAAGTTGACATATTTGGTGACATTTTCAACTATGTAAGGAACTCAAACTGTTCTTCCAAGGAAAAGCAGTGACTGTATTTTATGTCCACAGTAAGACGGAAGCCACACTATGGAAGAGACAGTGGGAGGCTTCAGAGCAGCTCTGAGTTCTTTGAAAATAGGTGTGAATTTCTCAGTAAAGAGGAGGGTTAAATCCTGAATTCCCTGACAGATGTCATCTGAGAAACCTGCAAACCCTGAGGGGCCAACTCCAGGAGGACTTCTCTGTGCTCAGTGTGCAATCCAGCTTCATACAGAATCAATTTGCCCACCGTAATGGGCAAGTTTCCATTGTATGCAGCAGGACAGCCAGGTGGAATTGTTTTTGTGGTTCTGCTTTGAAATCAAGGCATTAATGTCTCTATTACCTTTTACTACCACTGGATTTTCAGCATTTGTCACTTTAAAGACAAAGTATACGAATAATCGAAATGTTGGGCCTGATCTCGCTGATGTCCATTCTGTAATATAACACAAACCCTGTAAGTGATTTGTGTCCAGTGTACTGAGATACACTTTCTACAGGTGGTCTTTCAGAGACTAGAGTAAATCTTGTGTCAAAGGTAATATTTGGACTTTAATTGCCTTATTTTATGGTTTTAAATGTCAGATATATGTGTTACACAGCAATTAGCCCAGCTGTGGTAGATTGTAAATGGTGTATACAAATGCATGTGTCAAAAGTGCTGGTTCAAATGACGTTTTCAGTTTGGGTTTTTGGGGTTTATATTAGCTTACATGTTGTAAAAATCTATACATAAAGATTTTTGACTTGGTGACTGAACGTTAAGCGCACAAAACACGTGAGCTACAGCGACTTCTTTTGACTCTCACTCAACTTTCTATTTATCATTATATCCTTTCTTTCACTAAGATAATAAGGATTAAAAAATCTTTGAAAGACACATAATTGCCATCAATTCATGATATTGAGGCAAAAAAACATTTCATGTCTTACAATGTTCCTACTTTCTTTATTTTCAATTTTCAAGACCCACTGCTTGAAACCATTTTTTATTCCATCCATTAAAGATGTAACATACCAAGAACACACACTGGCAGAGGAAATTTATTAAAAGCTTGAAAGACATTCACACAGGAATGCTTTGCTGCTGCTTTCCTGGGACTTTAACCGGCTGCTTTTTTCGATATTTACGAACACTTTGTTCATTCTTAGACATCCCTTTTTCCCAATGCATCTAAATTTTGGGTTTTCCACTTTAACCAAAGGGTCAGTGTTGGCCACTTGTGTGTGCCTGGGTAGCATATTTTTAATATTTGAAATATCGTTTTTAGTTATAGTCATCTTCTTTGTGTGCTAATAAAACAAACAAAACAAAACCCACATTTTATAAAATACATACATCACATCATTGATATATCCTGCAGTCAGTGAATGTTTAAGGACTTTCAACATCATACAGCCTGTCCCAGGCGTGGTGAGTCAGGCCTTGGCTGAAACTATGTCCTTCAGCTGTATACCTTTGTTATTGCAGATGCACATTTTGGATGAGAGGATTTTCATGAGTGGGACTTATAACTAGATAACTAGAGCTACTGAGATTACAAGGGGTCCGTCCCAGTAGATTCATGTCTAAAGTTGGAGAAAAATATTCAAGGTTTGTTTCTGGTTTAAATTAAAGACGACCTGCCTTAATGTAAAACTTCTATACTTCTATTCGGCCTGACTATGTAAGCAGCTTTTTGTCATATGAAGCTAGTGTGAGTTGTTCCTTGAAAATTCTCGCATCACTAGCTATTTGCTTTTAGCACCACTCGCCCTTTCCTGTTTGTCTTTCTCATCCTTTAACCATCCTTGCCCTGTACCCAAACTGTCTCATCTTTCTTCGTTCTCCACTGATTTAAGTTTCTTGTTTATTTTCTTCTGTTTCAGTTTGTTGCTCATCCGAACTGCCAGCAGCAACTGCTGACTATCTGGTATGAGAATCTACCTGGCCTGAGGCAGCAGTCCATTGGTGTGAAGTGCTGGACAGTCCTGGGAGTAACTGTAGGCCTCCCATTCCTGGCTATTGCCTACTGGATAATGCCATGTAGCAAGGTATGGACAGATAGCTACATGCGCAAACACAATTGCAAACTACAGTTAAAATAAACACACACATATAGTTTAGGGAACTTATTATTGCTGTATCTATGCACTATTGCTTCTCAGTAAAATATTATTTTCTATTTTTGTTCCACCTATTATTTGCAGCCAACTATAGTATTTCAAATTGCACTTGAAGTCTCATCATGCAGCTTATAGGCTCATTACCCATCAGGAAACACAATTCCCAATGTTGTTCTTTGTTGCTCATATGACCTTACCACAAGTTGGGGAGAATCTAAAGTTTGCCCTGAGGTTGGAACGACAGGAAAGGCCTTAATATTAACTTAGGATTAGTTCATTTCAGGACAGCTCAGACTCGCTTCTCAGCTCAACATTTAGGCTCAGCTTTTATTATTCTAATCTTAGCTTCATCATCATCTACTCTCAGACTGAGCAGAACTTGAAGTGTGACACAAAACACGTGACAGACTTGACAGGAAACAAGACACATAACCAAAGAGACATAGCTGAAACAAAAACTAGACTAAAACTCAACTAAATCTTAGCGAACAATAACACAAGAACGTACTATCATCAACTTAACACAAAAAAACAAAAATAAACTCAAAACGCTGGGTCACAGACCCAGCCCTTGATAGAGTCATGTGAAAAAGAACGTACCTCTTTTAATTCTAAATGTTTTTAGGTATCAGAACTTTTAAAATCGTCCGGTGCCCAGCAAGTCTTAAAATCAAGGAAATTTTGGAAGTTTGTTTCATCTTGAGCATTGTTGTGTTTACACAGTGCCAAGGGGTAAAGACATCACCAATGATCTTAGAGATGCAATTGTTACTACCCATGAAGCTAAGACCCCAAGCATGTTATAAGCTCATGCAGTATAAAAAAGGTTTTCTTAAATTGTGTATAACATTACAGACAGATTTTTTATATTCCCTAATTATTAACTAACAACCTATATTCTTACAATTATCCTGAATATAAAAATACAATCCTAGGTTATACAGAATTATCACAAATAAACAATAAGCACTTAATATAGGTTTTTCCAATTTCTTAAGCTGTAGTCATCTTGATTCCACCTCATCTCTGCAGTTGTACCCTTTTTACAGACATTGTTGCTACAGACAATAATCCACTTTTTCCCTAAAATACTAAATATGGTTCTACTATAAATGACACAAACCTTATAACCTTGTTAGGGTATTTACAGGAATATATATGCACTAGACTCTAAAGATATGGCCAAATGAAATGTCAAAACTTACAGATTTACAGTTTCAGAACACAATATAGTAACTGTTTGATTATAGGGCATGTGGGACATTTTCTGACATTTTCTTCATTCTCATCAAGCAGATTGTATTTTCTAAAGTGACGCAATATGACATCGGCCACACTCAGACACAGGAGCTGAGTAAGCGGTTATGCAAATCTTCTCATCAACCTGAATAATCCTGCACCTCATCATCACCAAGTGGTGTGTGTGTGTGTGTGTGTGTGTGTGTGTGTGTGTGTGTGTGTGTGTGTGTAGTGCTGCATTAACATCATCTAGCAGACCTTCTGAGGGTACTTCACGTAATCTTGGTAACCGGCTACTG
>NW_024582960.1:268829-289880 GCF_018398535.1 Haplochromis burtoni | reverse complement strand
TGGTAGGCGTGACTGATGAATTAGTCATTTTGTAGACTAGAGCGCGAGAGCACCGGATGTTAGCCGTGCATGAGAAGCTGGAGAACCATAAAACTTAGAGGTTATGTCACGGTTCTGGGTCAGTTTGACCCAGTATTTTGAGTTGTCATGTTAGGTGTGTTTTTTGCATTATGGATTGTTTTCTTATTCTCTTGTAGTTCGTGTTCTGGTTCATGTTCAGTAGTTAGTTGTTCCCAGTAGAGTTTAGTTCATTCTCCGGTTGCCGTTTGTCTATTTATATTTCGTGTTCAATAAACCATCTTCACACCTTCGCTACTTCCTGCAATTGGATCCTCCTTTATTATTTCCACACGGCTCATCTCACTCGCCGTGACAGGTTATCCACCAATCATGAAGCACTAGTCGCAAAAAACACTTGTGTTATGTTAATGTGTGTGTTTCTGTGTGCGTATTCACATGCGTGCATATGTGTGGATGTATGATTACATCTAATTATGAATCAATCAAATCATGACACTGCATGTGACTGCCTGACGTTTCGTGTCACGTGAGAGACAGCTGAGAAAAAGAAGCAGGGCAGAGAAGCAAATATGGGACGCACAGCTTATAGTTGTGCTGTTACTGTGTCTGTTGCTGTGTCACGTTTATTTATTTTTTTAATGTGCATGTTGTTTTAAGAGACCAGGGACATGTGTGATGTTGATAAAGCAGAACTACAGAGGGTAGAATAATAAAAGCAGCCTAATCAAAAAAATAACCAAGAGACAAAACAGATGTTTATGCATGCTTTGTGACCATGTGACCGCAGCTCATCAGAAACAAAAAGTAGAATGGATTTGATAATGAAATAGATAAAGACAGTGTAAATCAGAACAAAAATACAGTTCGACAGACAAACGCAGAGAGAAAGCTTTGATGTGTTCTGGTTGATTGTGTTTAGTGTAGCCTCCTGCACCTGCAGCTAATCATCTAGTTCTTCTCATCTCATCTCATCAATTGCTTGTTTTTTACAGCCCATACTATGCCCCATTTTACAACACTACAACACACAATTATTAAAATCCCACATCATATTACATTTCATATCAGCCTGGGGCGATAAAGACAGTGTTTTTGTTCCTGTAACAGAAGTAGTAAGTCATTGAGAGCAGGCAGAAAAAACATGGATACTGTAATTGCTTTGAAAATCCTCTTCGGGTGAAAAATAGCAGCGATATGCTTCAGAAGTGATGAAAAGCAGATGTGCGATCAGAGATAGAATGCTTCTTATTGATTGAAGAGGTTAAAATATGGTGAGTGACGTGAAATTTTTCAGCCTTCCGCGAGTAACTGAAAATAGATAAAAAGTCAGAAAAAGAGAACAAGTGATGAAGAGGAAAATTGCCTTGGAGACTTGATGAACCAAGTTTCACATGTTAGTCAAGGATTCATTTGTATCACTAACTTTGCAGATTTATAGTGAAAAGGTAAGAGTACGTGTAAGGAAAGCTTATGATTCTGAAACTATGGTAAACCTCGTCCTTATTTTCACAGAGTATTTCAGGCATGACGAGGCTCTTTATTAATGATAATTATACCAACGATGACAATCAATTTGGCAATGATACGCTGACATTTCCAAATGCTACATGTTGCGCCGATATTAAGTAATTATTTTTTCATTAATTACTTTTCTGCAGTCCATCATCTACTTAATTGGCTGAAATATATTTTTGCATGCTATCTCTGACACGGCTGCCTGCGGTTTTAAAATTTTGGACACACTTTGAGATTTTTTGTTTCCGTCCTAGCTTTTCTTGGCCTCATTTTGTCTCATGGGAGATTCAAATCGAAGCCAGTACCAAAAAAAAATCCTTATCAGTATACAAAGGACAGGTTTCTTTTTTTTTTGCAGCTAATGTAGGTCAGGTAAAGCAAGCAACATAGCAGACTTCATTTATTTTACCTCCAAGCACTGAGCAAATTCTTTCAAATATTTACTTCAGTCCAATATAAAATGAGGAAGCTATTTGATTAATATTGTATATATTAAGGCTCACTAACCAGAATGCAGTGTAGTTTGCATTGCTGGAAATATCTCTTTAGTTTGAATTAAAGAGATAGCTGCAAAGAGAAACAGAGTATAGATGTGAAAATGTACACATTAGTAAAGGTCCTCTATATGATTATATAGTTAACCCAAAGTATGCAGTGTATTTAATATATTTTAGGAAAAAATAAGATCTTTTCATGTGGCTGTGGGTTCACTCCGGGCACTCCAGCTTCCTCCCACAGTCCAAAGACATGCAGTTAGTAAGGTTAGGTTAATTAGAGATTCTGAAGTGCCCATAGGTGTGAATGTGAGTGTGAATGGTTGTCTGTCTCTCTCTATTAGCTCTGCGACAGGCTGATGACCTGTCCAGGGTGTAACCTTCCCTCTTTTCCTTTGGTTGCTGGGATAGGCTCTAGTCTATCTAGTGACCCTGAATTGATTAGATGGGTGTAAATTTATAAATTATTCATAGTCTTTCTTTACAAAAATTTTAAAAAGTTCCAGGAAATGTCCAGAAAAACAAAACAAAAGCATTGCCATTTTTGCTTCAAGATCGTTTTCTCTTGCACCTCTAAGTGGATGCCATGGTGCTGTGAAAAAGGGTTAGGTGTTTTACAGAAGGTGTTTGCCCCCTTCCTGGTGTCTTTGTTTCTGTATATTACTGATATATAAATGTTTCAAATCATCAAATAATTTTGATGTTGGATAAAGAGACCCCAAATAAATAAAAAATGTAGTTTGTAAATAATCATTTCATTTATTAGGCAAAAAAAAAATCTGTCCTTTTTAAATTATGAATTAACTGTGATTAACAATATTTTTTTGAAAGCTGAGTTCAATTTCACCAGTCTGTGCCTGATTACTGATTACTTAAGTGCTTTCTATCTAACATTCACACTCCAGTGAGTGCATCAGAGAGCAACTGTATTTTGCCTATGGATACTTTAACACTCAGACTGGTGCAGCCAATCCTCTGATCATCTTCTGCTCTACCTCCTGAGCTACTGCGACCCCTGTCTGACAAAGTAAAACCGGACCAAAGATCTCAAAAAGCAACACATCATGCCACGATCTAAAAAAAACTCAAAAACTGATGAGAAGCAAAGTCATTGACATCTAGCAGTCTGGAAAGGGTTACAAAGCCACTTTTTAAAGCTTTGAGACTCCAGTGAATCACCATCTCCACAAATAGAGACTTCATCTGTGACGCATCCAGGAGGTCAAAAAAGAATCCAGAACAGGACTTAAAGAACTGTTGACAGTGAGTAAAGATTATGTGGCTGTGGCCAAAAATCGTATTCGCATTTTCAGTGTGTTTTTAGTAGACGTTACAGTAAAACTCCACATTGACAGCATCTCCCTGAGGGATCAGTTCACGGTGCAGAACCCTGTGAATGTTTGGGGGAGAAAAGCATCCTTCAGATCTCTTTCCTCATCTAAAGCACTGAACCTTCAGCTAAAAACTGCTCTCAGCTGCTTGGTCGTGGTAAGAGGTCCAGCTATCAACACCAGCAGTGGACCTTCATGGGTAATACACATCAGTTTTAAAAAGAAGTCCTAGTTTGCTGTCTCTGCAGGTTTGAGATGAAATCCCAAGGGATCTTTATTGACATCTTGGGAGCTTCTGCAGCACTGGAAGCTGTCTGGGTATACCCAAAATGATTATCTTGAACAGGAAATTAGCCAAACTTAAATTGGGTAAGGTTTTTATGGGCTAAATTTTAGAACATTTTGATCACACTTAAGAAACATTATGTATTCTCCCAGGTAAAAAGACCTTATAATAAGAGAAAAAGAAGATCCATCCTGGCTTTAGATGATTTTCACACCAGGCTTCTACTTATTTAATATGCACATACCTCCTGCTAGCAGCTGCCATTTTGTTGGAGGAGACAAGCTCTTGTCACCATCACACTAAAGAAACCCATGGAGTCTGCAGTCGCCACACAGCAGAAGGTCTGATCTGAGATGACCATCTTATTTAACCTGAGGAGTGAAATGGATCGGCACAGATGCTGGGAGGGATGAAGGTGTCATGAAGAGGTTTAAAGGAGGTTTTGCAAGGTTAAAAATTACCAGACAACCTCTTCCCCCATGATTTAGCAGTGTGTGTGTGGCATGGGAAGAGCTACTGAATCTGATGTATTATTGTTCATGCAGAGAGTAGAGATATCCTGTGGGTAGTTAATATTGAACACAGCAGGTTCAGAGAGTAGCAAATGTTGGGATCTCAAATGCCCGTATGGGGTTAGAAGTGTGCGTGTGTCTAAGTGTGTAAGTGCATTTGTGTGACTTGGCACACTTATGTGCAATTACAAAAATGCCCCTCTGTGTGGTGGCTTGTTAAATGCTATTTGTGCTGTACCGTCTTGCATTACTTTTGCTTGATGCAGTGCATTTCCACAGGCTCTGCTAATGGTTTGCCATCTAGTTACTCTGGCATAATGTGTGTGTGAGAGTGATCGGTGGTTACGCACATTCATGAATTACAACAGCTGCTGTTTGTCTGCTAAAATGGTGGTGTAGTGGTGCTTTGCAGCATTTTTTGCTCTCTCTGAGGACCAAAGTCTCAGGAACTCTGCAGAAAGCATGATTCATCTCAGTAAATAAAAGCAGATGTTGAGCTTGGCTGCAATTTTGTCCGTCCAAACTCAAACATGTTTCTTTACTGTAAAACAGAATTTGTTGGCTGTTGTAATCACAGATAGACGGTGAAATTTTGCTTAATGTGTCAATACCCCACTGTTTTTGTTTTCTACAATTTGTTTTCTGATCAGTAAATGCAAATTTAAATTGATATTGTTAATCTATATCTATATTACCATAATTGATCCTTAATATTTGACGCATTGGAATAGTAAACACATTGGAAGTTCCTAAATTTTTTCACTTCCAGCTTGGTCAGATCCTGCGAAGCCCCTTCATGAAGTTTGTGGCTCACGCTGTCTCCTTCACCATCTTCCTGGGTCTCCTGGTCGTCAATGCTTCCGACCGCTTTGAAGGAGTAAAGAACCTTCCCAACGAGACCATCACAGACCATCCTCGACAGGTGTTCAGGGTCAAAACCACCCAGTTTTCCTGGACAGAGATGTTGATAATGAAGTGGGTATTGGGTAAGTCACCCTTTCAATCAAATCATACACACACACACACACACAGTGTGGCTGTGCACAGTTACAGCCAATTAAAATGCACATCAGTTGATTAGATTAGAATAGATTGTCCCTGTAAAAGCAGATTGTCCAACGTGATAAAAAATAACCTTGATGTGTCAAGTAAGCAAGGCACAGCTAAGCGTGTTCTTTTTTTGTAATGCGTGCACTTTATTATGTTATTAACCATGAATATACTTTGTCCTAGGTTTGCACATTTTTCTATGCTAATCCAAAGTTTCTTTTCAAGTTTTTTTCTACATACACCTTCACCATAAATCAGTAAACAGTCTGGAAATAGTCAGAAAACTTTTTGCCCACCTTTGATATGAGGTGTAATTCAAGTTTAATAGAGTGCCCTACCAGGCAAGTGAATGAAAGCCAAGGTTACAGCAACACAACAAATCATGCTCTTTTATCCTCCGAAGATCAAAAAGAAATTTTCTGGTTGGTACAGCGCAGACAGTAGCCCTGCTGAGTCCTAACGATAACCTGGAGGGAAATTGGGAGGTTGACCTGGGAGGCTATGCAGAGGAAATATAAGAGGGAGGAACGGAATGAAAGAAAAATGGAAGGAAAGTTGGGAGTAGTTGAGGGCGACAAAAGAAAGCAGAGTAGGGTGTGTGCGTGGAATACAGGAAGGCAGGCGTGAGGAATCGAAGGAGATAGAAGAGGGTGACAGACAGGCAGACAAAGACAAACTTGGTGGATAAATAGCCCACAGCAGTATCTGTCAGAGCTCAGCTGCTTCCCATCTGCTTCCGCTCATGCACACACTCTAACAATATTATGTGTGTGGTCTGTGTATGTTGGTGCACATGTGCCTCTGTTTTTATTTGTTTATATGTAATGGCAACATTTTTTTTCCCATCTACAGTAAATTTTTAGCAGTCGCTGCACATGTGACTGTTTATCTACATGAATCTGTGAGTGTATGTGTGTGCATTGAGTGGTGGCTTAGTTAGATGTGGTAATTGTAATTCCGGTAGCATGCTTTGAAGGCCCAGTAATTGTTAGAGAGATGATACTGATCAGGGCGCCTCTCTAGGCAATTTTAACTGTGTTTTGGCTCCAAATAGAGAATGGAGTGTGTATGTGTTTGCATCCACCTGATCTGTAAGTGCCACACGTCTGAGTGGTTCATTTTCAATTACAAGCTTTGTTGTCGACATCTATTTGTACGTGCTTCATTTATGCATCCCTATATAAGTGCTGGCAACGGCCTCCTTATTTTTGTGTTATTTTTGTCTATATGTGTCTTTTATGTTCAGGCATGATTTGGTCAGAGTGCAAGGAGATCTGGAGTGACGGACCCAGGGAGTATGTCATGCACCTTTGGAATGTTCTGGACTTTGGTATGTTATCCATCTTTGTGGCATCCTTCACGGCACGCTTCATGGCATTCCTGAAGGCATCCAAGGCCCAGCAATATGTCGACATGCATGTACCAGATGACGACCTCAGCAACGCCTCACTGCCTGATGAAGTGGCTTATTTCACTTACGGTGAGTAGTCAATAAAAAGAATCATGTAAGTTAAATATAAGCTACATTTATATTATAGATATTGTTATCAATATTATATAGAGGTGCTTGAATCAGTGTTGGGCTACATCAGTCACTGATAAGGAATAGCAAATTAGATGAGTGCAAAAACGCCATTAATTACAGAAACCCGGACTGCACATGATACTTGAAGCTGAAAACCATTTTCCAAAATATATTGGCTCATTTTGAATTTGATGGCACCAATCAAAAGAAGATTTGACAGGGGGTAAGAAAAAGGCTGAAAAGGGAAGTGGTTGTAAAAAGAAACAGCTTCAGGAGCATTTTGCATCTAATTAGGGTAACTGGCGACAGGTCAGCAACATGAGTGGGTATAAACAGAGCATCTTAGAAAGGCAGAGTTTCTCAGAAGATGAGCAGAGGTTCACCAATCTGCAAAAAAAACAAACGCATCTACAAATTGTAGAACAATATCAGAATAATGCTCCCCTGTGGAAAATTGTGAAGATGTCGAATATCTAATCAAAGGAGTCAGAGAGTCTGGAAAAATCAGAGATAAGGCTGAAAATCAATATTGGAATGCCTGTGATCTTCAGCCCCTCAGGCAGCACTGCATTCAAACAAGGTGTGATTCTGCCATGGAAATCATGACATGCATGAGCTCAATAGCCAACTACAATACAGGTTAAAGGTCTGTCATGCAAAGAAGAAACAATATGTGAATAAATGTGCCATCATGTCTGGACCAAAGTGAACTTAAAATGAACATCTCTGATGGTATGAGGTTGCTTTAGGTGTGGTACTGGCAACCTGCACATCTGGAAAGGCACCATCAGTCCTAAAAGGTATATACAGGTTTTAAATCAACATATGCTGCCATCCAGATGACATCTTTTTTCAGGGAACGCCTTACATATTTATGAGAGAGAATATTAAAGCTATTACAACTTCATAGTAGACGAATCCAGATGCTGAACTCGACCCTCTGTAGTACAGACCTTTCAGGAACTGAAAAAACTTGGCACATCATGGAACAGAAAACTGGTCTTTTCAGTTACCAGATGTTTACTTATTAAAAGAAGAGTGGTTGCATCCACTCTTCTTTTAATAAGTAAACATCTGGTGGTAAACATCATCCTGTCTCAGCTTTTTTGAGCCATGTTTGTTGGCATCAAATTCAAAATGAGCTAATATTTTTTCTAAAACACTGCATTTTCTCTCTCTAAAATTTGATATGTTTTGTTTGTTCTGTTGTGAATAAAATCTGGGTTAGTTCTCTTTTTAATTACGTTTTATGCAGCATCACTACTCCTTCAGAATTGGGGTTGTCACCTGGAGATCTTCACAGTAATAAAACAATCCCTGCAATGGTTGATTTGCTGCTACACACATGCTACTGCAGTCAGATGACCAGAATGAGTAAAAAAAAGAATGACAAAAAAATCAACATTATCTTTAATCCCTGAATGATAAGCATGCATTCAGTTAAACACCAGAACAAAAACATGCCTCCACCATAGCAAACCCTGCCACAGGCTGCAGCCCACTGCACTGTGCACTTAGCGGTCCACTAATAGAACCTTCATCAGTGCTGTCATCTGGTGGCCTGACTCTGTCATGACATATCAATAAATCGATAAAGGTTCTATTACTGCACTCTCACATATAATCCTCATAAACCTTCCCCTAAATGTCCCAATATCTGTAAAGGTGTGAAAATGTTATACTAATAAACTATGATTTTGATAAAATAGTGAAATGGAAGCTCTTTTTCTTTTATTTGACTCATCTCTCTTGTATCTTACATTGCCACCTAGCCACATCAGTCTCCTTTGATATCTCAGTTATTTCCTGATCTCCCTCTCTCTAGCTGTCCTTACTTCTCCTTGGACACACTATCCCTTTATCCCTTCCCTTTGCCGTCCACACAGCTCAGACTAATTTCTTTCCCTCCTCTTGCTCCACTCGCTCTTCTCTTCAAACTTTTACTCTGACTTTCGTTTTTCCATTCCTCACTTAATCCATCTTCTTACTGCACCGTCTCCTTCGTCGAAATCCGTGCTTCTTAAAGCTGAGATTATTCTTCATAGAAACATATCTTACAAACATTTGGATCGCACTACAACCAGAGGTTTACTCAGTGCGCTGTAACCAGAAAGACTTTGAATAGCAAGCAATGGGACGATGAGTGACAAACTGCATGTGCACAGTAGAGTTTAAGGTAACACCGCTTTAACCCCTTCTTATGTAACGTTTAATATTTGGTTTATAAAGTGCTAGTACATATTCAGCATCAGCAACAGTTTGAAACAGTTATTAGCAGATATTTAAATCTTGAATCCCTCCAAGCTGGCTTCTGAATTAAAATATGAATATCATTTCAGCACTAATTACAGAGTTTGTTTAACATATCAGATTTTATTTAGTGTAGTTAATTAGGTGAAAAAAATGGCCAAAGATCCCTTTTAATGTCTGATTTGCTAATAAAATTATAATATTACAAAACAACCATTCTGTGGCTTATTCTCCCTTCAGCCAGAAACAAGTGGCGCCCATCAGATCCTCAGATCATCTCAGAAGGCCTGTACGCCATCGCCGTCGTTCTGAGCTTCTCTCGCATCGCCTACATACTGCCAGCCAATGAGAGCTTTGGACCCCTGCAGATTTCACTGGGGCGCACAGTCAAGGACATCTTCAAGTTTATGGTCATTTTCATCATGGTGTTTGTGGCCTTCATGATCGGCATGTTCAACCTGTACTCATATTACCTCGGAGCAAAGTACAACCCTGCCTTCACCACGTGAGTTATACCTGGCTGTCGGAGTGGAGTAGTATGTGCTGGGAGAATGTGTGTGACTATGTGTGGTCTGACCATCTCTCTCCATTTCTGAAACTTTGTCCCTTTCACTTCTCCAAAACTTTTCAGAAATATGGTGCAGCATTTTAAAACACAACCCCGCACTGATCATTTTACATAAGACGGCAAAAGGGAAAAAACAAATCTGTTAAAGTATTAAAGTTAAAGCACCCCAAGGACAGTATAAGACATGCCCTTTTGACTGAGGTCGTTCATTAAATCTGTGGCGTCTTATCAGAAGCAGAGATCGAACTTTAATCTACCCTCAGGCAATCAGTCTATTTGGTTAAATATAATATTGAGAAAGTGAATTGGATACACTGTTACTAAAATCTCAAGACACTGGTGAGCTGTGATTTGATTGCATAGCTTTAACAACATTGTGGATATGACACCAGTCATTTCCCTATCACCATTTTGTGTTTACTGAGCAAACCACTCTACTACCGTGACCAAAAGAAAAATGAAATGAAACTGACATCACAGTAAGAGATATCAATGTCAGATTCAATCTGAGCTCTGGGAATTGCATCAATATTGATATCATTTCAAGGCCAGTACTGTCTGGAAGGAAAATGATACGGCAACTGGTTAATTATGAGGCCAAGCATTTCGACCTGCTACTAAGATTTGAGCATATCAAAGCAACAAAAGCAGCGAGGAGAGCCTGCTCCATATTTGTGCCAGGCAAGACGCAGTGGGCTCTATTAACCAGAAAGTAGACAGTGTTCTGTCTTTAGCCTTGTTCTTTATACTATATTCTTCATGCAAAGTAAAATATTTTAAGCTTTTTTGTTTTCATTTTGATGATTATGGCTTATAGCTTCCTGTAAATCATAAATCCAGTATCTCAGATTATTAGAATATTTACTATGATTAATTAAAACTGGATTTACAGTACAAGAATATCCAACTTCTGTATACAGTCAATGCTCTGTTAGGGCTTCTTTACTAAGAGTTCTTGCATTAATGCAGCATGGAATGGAGGTGATCAGCTTGTGGCACTGTTACTGATGTCCAGGCTGCTTTGATACAGGTTTTCAGCTTCTCTGTATTTGTAATTCAGCTGTTTCTCATCTTCCTCTTAATAGTGCCCAACAGATTATCTATGTGATGCAGGTCAGGTGAGATAGTTAGCCAAACAAGCATAGTAATAACACGGTCAGGAAACCATGTGGAAATAGCATCTGCCCAGTGTGCCAAACCTAAGTCCCGCTGAAAACGTTAACGTGCATCTCCATACAGCTTGAAGGATGAAATGCTCTAAAATCTCCTGGTAGCTGCATTGTCTTTGGACTTAAAACACAGCGGACCAACCACCACTAGCACCGGCAGATGACAGGCATCGCAAATCATCACAGACTGTGGAAAATTCACTCTAAACTTAAAACACATTGGATTCTGTGCCTCCCTAATCACCAGACTTTAGGACCTTGATTTCTGAATGAAATGCAAAATTGACTTTCATCTGAATAGAGGACTTCGCCAGCAATTCAGTTGTTTTCATTCTTAATCGACAGACATTTCTGGCTCAGGCTCTCATTCAGGACTGGCTTGATATGAATGCAACAGTTGTTGCCCCTCTCCTGAAGATGTCTGTGTATGGTGGCTCTTGTTGCACTGACACCAGCCTCATCCATCCCCATGAAGCTCTCCAGATTATAGGCTTTTTTTTTTTTCAACATTAATATTCTTCGACTGGGCACTCTCTGAACAGCCAGCCTTTTTTCAGCAATTACCCTCACACGGAGGGTGTCGATGATGATCATCATCATCTGGACAGGTATCAAATCAGCAGTCATCCCGATGATTGTGATATGTGGCGTCTACTGAACAAGACCAAGAGAAGTATAGTACTTACACCATCTGAATGAGTTGTAATCATTTAGAAATGAACCCTTTTTTTTTTATATGTACAGTATGTACATATCCTCTTGCACCCTCTTGCTATTAGTCCTCATTCTGCACACACAAACTAACCAGGATGAACTCTGATGTTCCATAATTAAAAATCATGCAGTTGAAATTCTGCTTTTTGAATGCACTTCACTTCCTTAAGTGCTGCATTCATGGTATTATCAGGGTCATTCATTTTAAATATGGAAATGCACCATTTAGCTGAACAACTTGTACGAACCATCTGGTGCCATAAACCACCCATACAATTTTTAAAATATGTTTTCACTTCACTTTTTCAGTATCAGCCACCCCTGTTAATTCACTTTCATACAAATCATTTGTTTTGCAGTATAAATCTGCTTATAAAGCAACTGGATGCTTCAACAAATCAGTCTCAATCTTAGTTATTCTGCCTTTTTTTCTTCATTTTAGCTTCTCCGTGTCTCTGCACACCCATCCTTTCCTATCAGCTGCGATCAAAGTGGCAGCGGATGTTTCACTGTCATTGTCGGATATTTGGAGGAAAGTTATCTGTCTTAGATTGCTGACAGAATCATTCTGTTTATCATCACTCATCTGAGAAAGAAAACACTCTCTGAGGTCTCGCTCTGTCACCTATCATTACTCATTTTCTGAGAGAAAGACATCTACAGATTTAAATAGCTCACATTACAATATATCTGCTCAATCCAGTAAAGCAAATCATGTGTTACAAGTTGGTTTGTAATTACTCTGGTATATACTGTTCTCTTATTTACTGAAAATACAGGAAAATTCTTTCATTGTTTTTTTTTTTGTCTTGCTTTATTCACCCTCCTAGTTGAAAGAGAGCCTGGGATATTTGTTGAGTTTTGCTAACGAGCCCAAATCTAATTTGTAGATTTAGTGCAGCATGATTTTTGCCAGCTTGTGCTGTGATCTTATTTGCTGTTGCTTGTACAGCAGTTTATCACCGCAACACAACCACAGATGAAAAATTAGACTGCATATTGTTAGGATAACCTTAGCAGAGTATTATTACCGTTTTCGTTTTGGCCAGCTGTGCAGTGATTATAATTCAGTGTCCCTGGCAGAATCAACCATGTCAGACTGTTTGATATTCATCTGCCTGCCTGCCGTCTAATCTGCTTGTACACCTGTCAGTCCACCACCGTGCTTTTAGGTCTACATGTCCATTTGGTTCAAAAGTATCAGTCTACAAAATCCAGAATGAACACTGCTAAGTGCCAAAAGCAGGTAAAAAAATCTGTTCAGGGAGTAAATCTCAATAGGCTACCCTCCTGCCTGCCAGATAAATGTTTTTACCCAAATTGTAATGTAATAAAAGCTACGCTAAGAGCACAGTTCTGCCTTATTTTGATGTCATTTACTGACACTGTTTTCATCCTCATTTTTCATTTTTTCCCTGTTTTGTTTTTTTGACATCTTTTAGTGGCCAGAGCTGCTGACCACTGGAAAGAAAACTATTAAATTCTTCTCAACAAAGTTACACAGTGTGATTAGTATTCACAGCTTAAAGCAACATACCATACAATTTCATCTTGATTTATAGAGAACTTTAAAACAACCACAACTGACACAAAGTGCTGTACACTGGAACTAAATAATAAAAATGCATAAGCTATAGATAAAACCAAATAAAAACAGTCAAATATCTAAAAGAAAGACTAAAACTAGCTGGGGTCGAAACATAAAAACAGATGATATCAAATACCAGAAGCAGTGATAGGAATTCCCTGTTATTTGTTTACACCCTGTCCTCATATGTCCCTATCAGCCGTGATGTATGTGTACCCGGGAGTAATTACCAACTTTATGGCCCACTGAGCATTTGCCTTAAATGCCTTACCTTAGAATCCCTGATGATGAAAGGTGTGTGTCCAGACTTCTAGTGTGCGGGCTCTGCCTCTCCATGCTGACTCACTTTACACTTCTATGCTGTGCATATACAGTAACCCCTCTGCTGAGCCTCAGCATAGGGTCTCATAAGGCTGTGGGTTGTGCTTGGCTGCATGCATGGAGCCAGAGATTCAGGCAACGTGATGAGCAGACAGACAGAGCAAAGAGTTAGCTGACAGAAAGGCGATTTCACCTGTAGAAACAGAGTCTAATGGGGTTGAAATGGTGAAAGATGGCCACAACCCGACATGCCGACATAATGAAGACTTCTCAAAAACCCAGGAACAAGTACAAAAAAAAGACACAGTCATTTCCTTTGCGAGTGTGTGATCCAGCTCTGTCCATTGTCCTCTTATCACTTCACTCCTCTGCTTTAGAGATCAACATCAAGGCTGATTTTTTTTTAAAAATCTCTCAACTTCTGCTCATTTTATCAACCTCTGACTGCATTTGGGTGGGTGGGTGGATGGAAGGGAGCAAGGGGGAGGTTGTCCATGAATTCTGGACTCTTGATTGCATACTCTGGCTGGGGAAGCTGTATAAAGATGCTTTTCACATGGCAAAAATCTTAAATTCTGTTGTTGTCAGTTCAGCCACCAGAGGTCAGTCTCACATTCTCACCTGGTCCAAAGAGCGCTTGTCAGAGCAATGCCAGGACTAAACTGTGCAGAGAGACACTATTTGTTTTTGTTATTATTATTATTTATATATATATATATATATATATATATTATATATATATATATATATATATTATATATATATATATATATATATATATTATATATATATATATATATATATCTATATTATGCCATCTATCTGTGCATTATGTATTTTCTATGCCTTTCTCTCCCTTCAAAAGACATTGCCCCATCCATCTCTTTTGTTCCTCGCCATCCAACAGCACTTGCTGTTTGCAGCAGCTTGTGGGTAGTTTAACTAAATTCATAACCTTTTTTTGGACTTTTTTGCTGTTTAGTGTGTGAGCACTAAACATCGTCATGGATTAACAGTAGCTTGATTATAGTATGACCACCTAAAAGTAACTTAAAACTTTACAGGGAATAGCATATGATCACCATACGACCAATAGGTGTGGGAAACATTTTAAGAACACAAACAAAACAAGTGTCTTGTGTCATATACTCCCACCATGTTATCTAATATCTATAATGATCATGTCAGTGGTATGGACCCAAATTCAGGAGGCGAAATCGCTTAAACAAAAGCAACCTTCAGTCGCTTATAAGCCCTAAATAAGCAAAGATCCAAAAAACACAAGGGTGTAAAAAGGACGTCAAAAGGAACACCTCTTAGCAGCACACAAGGGAGTGCACGCAGACACTTTGACAAAGAATAAAGGGGAAGATGGGGCTATTTATACAACAAGGGCTGATTTGAAACAAGAAACATGAGTGGGGCGAGGCACGGGTGAAAACAAAGGAGAGACTAAAACTAATGCAAGGCATGAAAGAAAACCGACCTTCAAAGTAAAACAGGAAATAACTAAAAACCCCATTCTAGGCATGGTAACAGAGCCAGGAAAAAGAGCCACTAACAGACAGAGAAGACAATGGGAGCCACCAAATTTACCACTAATAAAAATCAAGACGAGAACCAAAACATGAACCAAAACAGCCATTGCTAGAATAACCATACAGTAAAATCAGGAATCAAAGACTCAGTTATATCACAAGAAAAAAGCTCACAATCTGCTAGAATAAATATCAAAATAGGAATCACAAATATGACTAAAAATCCAAAACCCCAATTAACAGAACCCAAGACTTGTAACATTTTTTAAAATACAGTCACCGGCCACTTCTTATGTACAGCTTGTTTGTAGGGGTTGAGCCCTGTTTTGCTTCAGAACTGCCTTATTTCTTCATGGCACAGATTCAACAAGGTGCCGGAAACATTCCTCAGAGATTTTGTAACATATTGACATGATAGCATTACATAGTTGCTGCAGATTTGGCAACTGTACTTTGAGAATGTAAATCTCTCATTAGACTCAAATCTGGTGACCTTGTCTAAAAGAGCCATTTCAGTGTATTGAGCTCATTCAAGGATTCAAGGAGCTTTATTGTCATTCGCATCACATGTTTACATGAGGTGGAACGAAATGATGTACACACGGTCCCAGAGGGAAAAGAAACAGAATAACGAAGAAACAGAACTTTTAAAAAGTGATAAAAAATAGGTTTTTTTTAAATGGATGGTCATGATTAGCAACAATGCTCAGGTGGGATGTGGTATTTAAATTCTTCAAATGTACTAAGGGCCCATAGTATGCCAAAAAAGCCCCCACATAGTTACACCACCACTGCCAGCCTGAATTGTTGATAAAAGCCAGAATCCATGCGTCCAGGGTCCTTGCAACCAGGCAACATTTTTTCAATCTTCTGTTGCTGAATTTTAGTGAGTCAGTACAAATTGTAGCCTCAGTTTCCTGGTTTAGCTGGCAGAAGTGGCATGCAATGTGTTCTACTTATGTAGCCCATCTGCTTCAAGATTCAACATGCTGTGCACTCAATGCTCTTGTGCATATCTTGGTTGTAATAAGTAGTTATCTGAGTTATTATCTTATCAGCTCGAAGCAGTCTTTCCATCCTCCTCTGACCTCTAGCATCAACAAGGATGCCAAGAGAACTGTCACCCACTGGATATTTCTTTTTCAGACCATTCTGTAAACCATAGAAATGGTTGTGCAGGAAAAATCCCAGTAGATCCGCAGTTTCTGAAATAGTCAGATTAAAAGTCACCTTTCTTCCCCTTTTAGATGCTCGGTTTGAACTTCAGCAGATTGTCCTGATCTTGTCTACATGCCTAAGCGGATTGAGTCACTGCCACATGGATGATAGACATTTGCATTGATGAGCAGCTAAGCAGGTATACCTGGTAAATGAATTTCTGAGGGCATCTCAGCATTTAGATAGTAGCAAGAAAACACTTAATCTATGTTCATATTATTAAGAGATCTTTGGCAAAAATCTTCTCTCCTGTAACTCTACACTACTAAATGGCAAGTTTACAATGGCAGCATCTTCTCCACCACGTGATGAGTGACAAGGATCTCAATTGCCCTCAAAGTAACAGCATTAGCTTTCTAAAAGGGAGCTGTTATACTCAATGGGCCTCTCTGCTTGTGTTGTGAAGCTGTACTTAGTTTACTGGTGCTTCTTAAAAATTAGAAATGGTTCTCTTTCAGCTCTCTCAGCTGGCAGACACTTGTCACCTCGAGATAATTTACATTTCACTGTAAAGTTTCCACTCAAAAACGCTAAAATGAAGCTAATACTTCAACTACATAAATGCTTTTATCTGTCCCATATCACTGGCTGAAGTACACATGTGCGCTGACACAAGAGCAAAATTGGATATCTTCTGCTTATATGGCACTATCTGCCACAAAAGAGACAGGAAAATGGGGGCAAATATTAACAGTAACAGATTTCTTTTTTGAAAAAGTATAAAACTGCTCACTTGAATTGTAAAACTATTGTGTTAGTCGTTACGACGAAAAGGTAATTTAAGTACTCTGCTAGTCTCTGCAGCAAAAGGTGTACTACTCAAGCTGGGACGCAGTGGGAGGGATGTGAAAGGAAGAAGCAGCATATGAGAGAGGAGTGAAGCTGAGGATATCGTTTTTCCTCACACATATATACTCAGTGACACTAGAGCAAAAACTGACTCACATAAACACACAGCTTGATAAGGCTTAATGGGGACTGAGCTGTAATAGCCACACACCGGACCCTATCTCCTGAGGTGTGAAGACACTTCTGACTCACACATTAAAAAAAAACAAAAAACCAAAAAGCTCTTTGTTAAGAGCCCACACAGTTATTTTTTCACAAGTGCAAATACACTGTAACACACACACACACACACACACACACACATCCTTGCTGTGTTTGTGTTTACATACTAGGTGCTTATACAGACATTACAAACATTTATGTACAAATCAGTTTACACACACACACACACACACACTTTTGATTTGGGCAGTGGTGATAGAGCCCTGGACCTGCCTCTATTTTCCAGGTAGTCATGCATGACAACACTGCACAGACATGGAAGAAAACAGAGGCGAGAAGGACAGGGAAGGTAAAAGCTGAATAAAATGAGATGGATGGAGATGGGATTAAATCTTACGGGAAGACTAAAACAGAAAGACATAGCGGTGTGTCAAGGTCCTTGAAAATCAAAATCAAAATGTCGATTACAGTATACCAATGGTGAAGTAAAACAGTGGAATAAATGTAGCAGAATCACAGGGACGGCTAACAGCAGTGCAACAAAGTAAGTGAATGTAGAAGAGGAGGACAGAGGAAGATGGCAGGGATGAGGGATGAGAAGAGAACCATAGGGAACGTTGCAGAGGAGGGTGTTTTTGGCTTGGCTCGTTGTTCAGGCAAAACGCGGGAGACCAGCCAGAATACGTAGACAAAGGAGGAAGAAGAAGAAGGGAGAGAGACAACAGGAGAGAATGAGAGAAGGTCACGCAGACTGAGCAACCACACAGGCTTAGCAGAGACTCAGCATTATCGTTTGACAAGGTGGGAAGAAATCAGAATGCAAGTACTGTGAAATAAATCCTGTTACCTAAATTCTTTTCAGCATTTGATCATTATTGCCAATTCACTTAAATTTTATATACCATAATGACCTTTAAAGGCATGTCACCATATTGAAGTTGCTTTTATAAGAGTGTGTATTTCATTTGTAATGCAACACATAAATACAAGATGAGAGGCATCCGAGACTAAACGTGTATATAAAGTGATAATGCATAAGGTATAATGCAGCGTGAACAGAGAAGAACCAGCAGTGATGAGAATCAGGCCAAAGAGGAGAGTAAAAAATAGCACTTAGATTTACATGCCTGAAGATGCAGGCAGGAGTTTGAAAACAAAGTGCAGACTGGGGGGATTTTTGGAGAGGAAGAGGAAAAAACAAAGGAACCATGAAAGAAGGTCTGAGGTGATGTACGGGAGTGGAGGGGTAGAGAGGAGAGAGGGATCTTTGTGGAAGAAAGGGGATGTGTGTATAGTAGATAAGAGGTTGTGTGAGAGAAGTCAGAGTCAAAGTGAGAGCAAAAGGGAGAATTTATTAGCTCTGAAGGCGAGGCAGATGTGTCATGTTCAGCCTTTACCAGTCAAGCACATCTGAATGTCAAAATAAGAAGGGGAGACACAATTATAATTAAGGCGAGCCCGACAGAAAGAAGAGAGGCACAAAAGTAACAGAGAAAGAATTCATTCATGTGCTGTGACCAGTAAGGGATTTGAAATGTCAGTGGCAATGCTTTAGACTTTCTGGCAGTATTCAGTGTTTTTCAGTAACGTCTTCCATTATCATGACAAATTATGTCAAGCATTCAATTTCCCTCTGGTGAGATTTAGTCAATCTGAAATTTTGCTGTCTGACAATAATTGTTTGCAATGAAATTCATTTAATTTCAGCTACATTAAGAAGCTTCATTTCATTAGGCTAACGCTCCAGTATAATTTCCAGACATTTGCTATTGATTTTTAAAGAAGAAGCCCTTTTGAATGATGATGTTTCAGGCTGATTTTTTTAAACAAAGAATGTAATGATAGCAGAAATTGAATGGCCTATATCAATACCAGTAAATACTTGATTCTTTGTTATGACTTTTAAACCCCTAATTTAAAACAACACAACCAAAAGGATTATTTCACATACTTGTACTTGTAGGGTTTATACCTTACTACATAAAGTGCTTTGAGGTGACTGATGTTGTGATTTGGTGCATTGTAAAAAATATTCAATTGAATTTGAACAGAAAATTGGACATAAACTCATTGATTTTAAAATAATTTTAAATCAGGTTGTTTATTTAAAATATTAACATTATATTTTATTTAGAAAACACAGACTAAAATGCTGGGATGGTTGCTGAGTAGCCTCCTAATGTTACAATAGGATTTAACATTGGTACTATTATTAGTACAAAGTACTTCCTCAACTCCACTACTGATTTTTTGATCAGTGAGTTGTGTAGGTGCTGTCGTGGCAGTTGCATTGGTCTCCATCTTCAATCTGTAGCTTTTGTTGTGCTGGTGGGTTCTCGTCTTCCTCAACAAGGACACATATTTTAATATATACAAATGTCCATACTGACTATGCTACTTAAACAAAAAGAAAGAAAGTACTGACCAACAAAAATGGCAGGCTATTTTTTCTTATGAAGGTAATTAATTTGCTAGAGTTGTGATCATAATAAATAAAATTCTTTCTCCTAGACCTTTGTCTAACACACACTTCTATAACATGTGGAGAAACTCAAAGCTTGCCTTCTTTGCTAAGCTATGACGAGATAATTGCAGCTCCAGGGAAAGAATTAACAAACGACCAGTTCACATTTTTACTGGTAAATGAAAAGTGAAAAGAAAGAACGTAACCGATATCACACATTTTCATAACCAAACAGTGCCAATGCTTATGAAATAGTATAAACCGTACACTGACACAGAGGCAGAAAAACAGACAGACAGTGAGGGAACAAGCAAATTAAAAAAGTTGATCTTGTGCTTGATTCACTAGCAAAAGCCTCTTAATTGCTCATCTTGTGGTCTTGTATTCCCTGCTTAATAAGATTTCTATCACAGCTTGCCTGAAGATACACACCAGCACATCCCTGTTTTGCGTTGCTCACTTTCTGCCTCATTTTGTATCTCACTGTCTGTCACACCAGTGTGAACACACTCATAAACAGACACACAGATTCAGTCTGTGTTTTTGTTTTTGTTCACTTCCCCATGCTTTTTTCCCCACTGCTTTGTTGTTTGTGTATCAGAAACAGCAACAAGCACACGTACACACATGCAGGAATCTCTTAGGAGTGGCATTCGTTCAGTCATTAAAACCTGAGGTGGGAAGTGTCCCACCCTTTTGTCACCATAGTGACAGCTCTTTTGGTGTAATAGGTAGAAAGTTAAACAGAATTTTCTATTTAAAGATGTTTAATCTGTATTTGTCTGAGCACTTATCTGTTTGCAGAACAAGAGAGGATAGGAGAGAAGAAGAGAGGAGAACTGAGGAGGGGAAAGAAGAGGAGAACTGAGGAGAGTAGAGGAGTAGTGATTGGGAAGGAGAATTTAATATATTACTAATGACTGAAGGGCAGACAAAGAGAGAGAGTCAGAGAGATTCAGAGACACAGAAAGGGGAACAGTTGGCTACATTTACATTTATTCATTTGGCCAGTGAAAGTATTGCTGCAGATTAAACAACGATGAGAAATACACGAGGAGAAAAATATTGAAAAAAGAAACGTATACATCAAAAGAATAGATTGAGTGACAGAAATAGCTAAAAGCTGTAGGGATGAAAGATGGAAATAGCGAGTGGGAGGGAGAGAGGACGATGTGGAGAAAGATATAAAAGCAATGGCAATGGCAATATAATGAGAAAATAGGGGAGAGTGATAGAGCAGCTAAACAAGAGACAAAGATGATAGCAGGAGAGGAGGAGCAAAGACAACGAGAGTTCCAAGCATAACGCAAGAGAGACAGAGAGAGAGACTGAGAGCATGTCTCTGGGGCAGAGAGGTTGATTTGGGCCTGCTGGTGATTGGGTTTGGGGCTGCTCCTGCAGAGCCGAGGTGACTCACCAGTCTCCCACACACATATCCAGGCAGCATGAGTGTGGTAAGGAGGGAGAGAGAAAGAG
>NW_024582960.1:263927-268801 GCF_018398535.1 Haplochromis burtoni | reverse complement strand
TGTGTGTGTGTGTGTGTGTGTGTACTTTCACTGCTGATGTTGTGGGGACATAAATCTGATTACATAGTCACACTGCGGCAAATGAGCGTCTTTCTGGGGACAAAAACTCCCGAATTTTTAGATTGAAGACTTAATTTAAGGTTAGAGCACCTCTCCAGGATATGAATGAGGTTAAATGTTAATGTAATGTCTTTTAAAGTGATGGATACAAGTCAGAGAAGAGTGTTGGCTTGATGGAAACACTGTTGTGTGTGAGTGTCTGTACATGTGTGGTGTAGTCGTCATGCTGCATGCAGCCTACAGGGAGCTGCCACTCTTAATAACAGATAATAACACACAATTCATAGCCGTTTCAAGATGCCGACTGTCCCTGCTGATTCACTGCCTATTGTACAACCCTATTGTAAAACACACGCACACACACACAAATACAGACACACTGGTTTGAAATGAAATAATCTGATTCTTAGGTTGCTAAAAAATGTTCCATTATCCAGAGCACCAAGCATCTCATCCATCTCCGTAACAGGGTATTAAATAATACACACATGACCGGAACCTTAGCTGACATTAGCGAAACACAAATTCAAATTTATCAGTCCCGTTGATCTCCAAGGATACATTTAAATTCTCCATAATTGCACTTTCTCCCTGAGAGGCATCTCACACAGATTTGAGTGAATTAAATAAGCTGAAAACAAAGCAAGCAAAACAAATGAGGATGCACAGCGACGCTGGCTGCCCATGCATCAGTATAATCCAGTATAAAAGAAATGCAGCTCGCTTAAATACTCTACATGTGACTCCATGTTCAATTCACATAAGGGTTGATAGAAGTGAGGGGCATGTATGTAGCCTTATATTTTTACATAGTTGACATGACAAGAAGGGGTTCACTTTCACTGACACTGCCCACTTGTAAATATCACCCACATTTTTGGATGTTATGTTAAAC
The DNA here is from genome assembly GCF_018398535.1 of Haplochromis burtoni. NCBI lineage: Eukaryota > Metazoa > Chordata > Actinopteri > Cichliformes > Cichlidae > Haplochromis > Haplochromis burtoni. Next base: position 267,846 of record NW_024582960.1, on the reverse strand, counting down.
TCACAATCTGCCTAGGCAAACAGATGGACATGGAATATAAATAGTCTACTGTGTAACGAGTGCTAGATTTTAATTGTGTGTGTTCCTGTGAATGTCTGGTATAATGGGGCCTTAATGTTAGCTGGAACAATGCCCTCCATCATTATCTGTACTTGAATTTTAGGGACATGAAAATCTAAATCGAGTGAGCATTTCACAGCGCCAGAAAGGAGACCTGGAAGAATAATTGGAAGAATAATTTGATTTCAAAGATAATTGGGATACAATATGATCTAGAGAAGATAATTGTCCTCCTTTTTGTTTTCTTTCAAATTTCAAAGACAGGAAAGTCTGAGTGTGTGTGTGTGTGTGTGTGTGTGTGTGTGTGTGTGTGTGTGTGTGTGTGTGTTTTTTAATCTTGAAAGAGAGGCTTCAGATAAGTGACAAGCCATTATTAAAAGAGAGAAGGATCAAAATAACAGGTTTTCAAGGGAAGTCCACCAAAATCACCTTCCTCTCCTCTCCTGATTGCACGATTGGCTTCTGGATGTGTGTGACGTGAATAGTGAGTGAGGAGATGATACTGTTGAAAAGAGCCTTCCCCTCAGAGCAATTGCCTGTCTGAGGCCTGGAGCCTCTATCGTGACAACACAAAGAAGAAAACCACCTAAGAACTGCTGTAAATGCTTTTGAATGTGTTTCTCTTTACAGACACCTTCAGTCATTGATGCCACTGCAATATGTTGATGCTTATGCCAGTAATTTGTACCCCTCTGTACGATGCACATTTTTCCAAGTACTTATTAAGTATCCTGATGAGATGGGGGCAGATATTTGCATGCTTCCACGTTGTTCCTGATATGTATATTTACATTAAGGGTACAGAGGAAATTGCTTACTTGGTGCATAGTGATATGTTCCTGAACCTGTTAAAATTTCCATTTGCTTGAATCATGACAACTCTAAAGTGCCTCATGTAGCTTACTAAAAAGGGTATAATGTTAAATAAATGAGCCATAACAATAACACAGAAAATTGTCAGCAAACTGTAGCTTTAGGGTTTGTGATGAGTGCTCCGTGATAAACAGATGCATACATCAAAAGATCGGTACATGGCTATGACATCAGCATAACAGTGAAAATGAGCATTTATAACACTGAGTCAGACGGTTGATATATAAAATAAATAGGAAGGGGTTAACCCTGGGTACACTCTTGGCCACAATTTTTTGTTCTTAGCTGTCAAGAGTAGCAGGTGGTGTGGTCTGATTCAAGGTTTGACGTGTTGTGTGCTCAGAGACCCTCTTCTGCATACCTTGGTATGCAGAGTGGTTATCTGAGTTATTGTTGCCCTCCTATCAGGTCGAAGCAGTCTGGTGATTCTCCTCCAACCTCTGACATCAACAAAGCATTTTAACCCAAAGCTTTACTGCTCACTGGATATTTACTCTTTTTTTTTTTTTGGATCATTCATAGTAAAGCCTAGAGATGGTTTTGTGGAAAAATCACAGTAGATCAGCAGTTTCTGAAATACTCACAGCAGCCATTCAGACACCAATAACCATGCCACATTCAACGTCACTTAAATCACTTTTCTTCCCATCATTCCCATGCCCAGTTTGAACCTAAATATGGCATCTTGACCATGTCTACATGCCTAAATGCATTAAGCTGTTGCCATGTGGTTAGCTGCTCATATATACACTATTCAGCTATCATCAGAACAGCACAAAACAATAGTGACTGCATGCCAATATTTAGAGGCCAGCATGAAAAAACGAGTCTAATCAGCAGCAACAATGTGCAAGGTTGATCGATGCAAAACATGATGCAACAATGAGACTGTAACAGTTTCTCGTAGTATTTAAGTAATTCCAGAATGGTTTTCAGGTTATTTTTGCGCACTGGTTAATGTTTTCTGGAAGTAAGTATGGAGGGCAATGATAGAAGATATTCTTAGATATCTTCTATCTGAGTTTAAGAGATAGAGCACACAGACAAATTCACTGATCTGGTGTTGAAGGTTAAAGAGTATGTTTGGCTTTCTTCTTGAAAGGTTATTCCTGAGGTACCCAAAGGAGTCTGTTTTTTACGTGTGATAGAGAGGAGGAAAAAGTCTGTCTGTGTGTGTTTCTCTCTGCTTCTATCTTGGTATGCATGTGAGTGTCTTGTTTGCCACCAGCAGGTGCCATCACCTACCTTTCTGTGTGCCAATGAAACACTGTCTCTTTGAAAGAAGATAATTTGGATGACACCCATAGCTCTCAACCAGGAACCTACAGATCTTCTATTCCACAGCTTCCTCCCACCACCAACCCCTCCAGCAATCCAACCAGGCGTCTCTCTCCTTCCCACTGAGCCCCCCTCTGCCATCTCAAGCCCATGCATACCACTCGTGGAATATTTAACAGCAGACATGTTCATGAATGTCAATGTTCAGAGATCTCACAGCTTTGTGCTTTTTTTTTTTCTTTTTTTTTACACCTTGTTTTCCTTTCTCAGCCCTCTGGCCCTTAAACACATATTGGGTCAGTGTGAGAGAATGATCCTCCAAGCAGAACTGAGAGTTTGAGTGTGGATCTCAGTAGAAACAGCAAAGCACTATACGCTTTAAATGAAACATTAGCCATGCTTCAGTTATCATACTTAAATGTCAGAGGTAGAGTCAAGTGGAGTTAAGAATTATACATCAACCACAAGAGTGAGAAGTATAATTCAGTATGACATTTAACGTGAAAAAACTTATTTCACTTCCATTATTCCTAAAAACGTTGAATGCATTTGAGTTTAAATGTTTTCTTTCTAGATATAACCTTGACACCCCCGAAAGGATCACATGCACATTCATCTTAAATCTTTCTTTTTTTTCTATTAAGTGCAGCGACGTTTCTATTTTGAATAAAGGTCGATGAAGGACTAGGCTGAGAATTTAATGAACAGAGATTTATAAACCAATCTTTCAAACTGTGGAGCTGAACTTTTCCCTGCTTTTTCGATGTGTTGCTTTGTGTGGTACATACAGTGCTATATGGTTGTATTTATAGATAAGTGTGTTTGTGTGTGTTTGTGTGTGTGAGAGAGATCTAAATGGGGTAGCAATGTGTTCAAATTGGACATGACTCACCAGGTATTTCATCAGTGCCACCTCACAAATCCCACAACATTAAAATGCATTTCATGTGTTTGCATGTGTGTGACTGAAACAGCAATTAGCTGGTAACGCGTTGGGCTTTGTATGTGTAGTCACTGGCATGTGCTGATTTCCTGACTGCTACAACATCTCTCTCTGTTCCTGCAGGGTAGAGGAGAGTTTCAAGACTCTTTTCTGGTCAATCTTCGGGCTGTCTGAAGTGATTTCGGTGGTGCTGAAGTATGACCATAAGTTCATAGAGAACATTGGCTACGTGCTGTACGGAGTCTATAATGTCACTATGGTGGTAGTTCTTCTCAACATGCTCATTGCCATGATCAACAGCTCTTACCAGGAGATAGAGGTACAAAAACAGGATAGTTGATCAATGGAAAAAGGGTGTAATATTGTAAACAAGTCAATAAGATTCATTTGTATGATTGTCTGATTGTGCCTGCAGGAGAATTGCACCATTACTTAAAAAAACAAAGAGATCAATACAGTGGCAACAAGTAAAAACATCAAACGCATAATAAAATGAGTATCCCAGAAAAACCCAAAAGGTTTTAAAATAATTTTTACATTTCTGATTTTTGTCACGCTTGTTCTAAAAATGAATACTTACTTTCTTACCTGAGATATTTAAGATGAAAAAAATCATTCTTCACCTTCTGGAATATATGAAATCAAAGTTTTATTTATTCAAATAATCATCATTCAGACAATTTGGGTTGTCTTTTTACAGTTAAACATTTCATCTGTTCTTGGAGAAAAAAGATTATTGGAATCCACTCGGATGCTTCATAACTT